>NC_069499.1:786620873-786920873 GCF_027579735.1 Bombina bombina
GAGAGGTTATCCCATCTCTCCTGATCTTGGGGCATCCTGGGGGGTCCTTCTGATGTTTATACCCTGTGCCCTGGGCACAGGGATAGTCACATAAGGCAACATACTGAACAAGTTTTCTAAGGCCAGCTCCAAAACAAATTGCTGTCCCACAAGTTCCAGTGTCCTTAAGTTCCATGGCCACACTGCCTCTCTGTGTGACACTCTGTTTAGTACTGGCTGACCCACCCACAAACAAAGCTAGTTCCGGTTTCCCAGCTGTATTCCCACCCCAGACCGGAGGGGGAAGTTGCTCCTTGATGGGGCAGGTAAAGCTCGGGTGCCCAAACATGTGGCACCAACTGTATACGCTTTTATCCTCCTTGCCCAATGCAACGCCTGCCCTCGGTGAGAAATACTCCAGGACAAGAAAAGGGTAGAGACCCTGCCAAGCTACTGAGGGGAGAGTCCGTCTGTCTCTTCTCCTAAGAAGGAGATCTACCACTGGGGAGGGAGGTCTATTACCTCCGCTCCATGGGGAAATGTGCTGCCACTGGGGAGAGAGACCAACTGTCTCCTCTCCCAGAGAGGGATTCGGCCGCTGGGGAGAGATATCGATACCCATCTCTCCCTGCAAGGGCTTCTCTGTAAGGGGAGGGAGGTCAACTACCTCCACTCCCAGGGGATGGCTCTGCTGCTGGGGAGAGAGACAGACTGTCTCCTCTCCCAGCTCCTGGCTCTGCCACTGGGGAGAGAGACCGACTGTCTCCTCTCCGGGCTCCTGGCTCTGCTGCTGGGGAGAGATACCGACTGTCTCCTCTCCTAGGAAGGGGTTCTGTTTACAGGGAGGATGGATGACTACCTCCGCTCCCAGGGGATGGCTCTGCCACTGGGGAGAGAGACCGACTGTCTCCTCTCCCAGGAAGGGGTTCTGCTTAGGTGGAGGGAGGATGACTACCTCTGCTCCCAGGGGATGGCTCTGCCACTGGGGAGAGAGACTGACTGTCTCCTCTCCCTGCTCCTGGCTCTGCCGCTGGGGAGAGAGACTGACATCCATCCCTCCCTGCAAGGGGTTCTCTGTAAGGGGAAGGAGGACGCCTACCTCCTCTCCCTGGTTTCCTGGGGCTGTTACAGGTGCTGGGCAGAGGCCGACGGCTCTCTGCCCTGTTGCCAGTGCTTCTGCTGGGGTGGCTCATTTGTCCAGGTCTATAAGCTTGGGCCCAGGCTGCTGTTCTGTATCTAGCAGCTCATCGTCGCTTATGCTCTGTTGCCACTCATCTGAGGCCAACCTCCATGATTCCCAGAGTCCTGCACTACAGCTCTGTGCAGACTCCGTGGCATGCTGCAGAACTCGGTCTATCAGCCTCTTGCATGCCTTTTCCAGTCCCCATTCTTGGACAATAAGCGATACCATATCGGATACCAGCCAGGGTACCTAGAGATCCAACAGCTGCTCTCTGGAGTAGCCAATGTTCATTACTCTCAGTTCCGCCCCGCTCCCAAATTCTGGGACTTCTGTCAACTTTTCCAATAGTAACCCAGGGCCACTGGCCCCAAAGCCCTCTGTGGGGGGCAATCCTCCAGTCATGGCCGTACTTGCATAGCGAGCCATAGGAGGTCCCGATAGCCGTCCTCCACCCACATCTCTGCCCAAACCAGTCGATCTAGTTCCGATAGCCATTCCTCCATGTGCTGCTCTCCCAGGAAAAGCACTTGCAAGTCCCTCCGGACCCAGTACCTCTCATCATCTGTGGGGAGGGCCTTTCCATCACAATCCTTTTCTTGTTGAAGCCTCTCCCTCCATAGTTGCTTGCGGACAATGCTCCTGCAGCTCAGCTGGTCCAGTTCAGAACCAGGACCATCCAGCTGGGTCAGTGCCTCCTGTACTCTCCTTAGGTACTCGGCTTCCATAGTTACCAGCTACTGTTACCCTTCTCTGTCAGCAGGAATCGTGTGGAAGAAGCAGATCCCACCACTGCCAGCCAATGTGACGGATACCCCGGCTACCCCGTCTGGGTAGCTCTGCCAAAGGGGTCCTGCTTCCTCCCTGCCGACTGCAGCTATGTAGCTTGCAAGTGACCACAGCCTGTAGCCACCCCTGATGCCCAACAGCACCAGTACTCAGAATCCCACCCTGGGGCAGACCCCAGCTACCCAGACTAGGTAGCTCTGCCAGAGTGTCTTTCCTCTGCCTGGAACAGGCTGCTAGGTAGCCCAGGCAAGTGATTGTAGCAGGAGCCCACCCAAATAACTAGACAGACTAGCATTCAGGTGAAATAAGAACTGCTTTATTGCACAGAAAACACAGCTTTTATATATTTCCAACAAATGGGGGTAGTTACTACACAAATAGAAACAAATATTATACAATGAGAAAAACATCAGACAATGGTTAAACAAGATTCTAATCACATCCTGACTTACAAAAGGACAATGGATGACTCACACAATAACAGAAATACACTTCACACCTAGACTAGATAACAACAGGGGTGAGGTTATAGGGGGTAGGGGTTTAACCCTTGCAGCCTGGTATCTGTGACAAAAACCATGCAACCACAAGCTTCCAGAGATTGTGGTTGCTCTGAGGAGCCCAAAACCACTGAGAAACAACAGGGGTGAGGTTGTAGGGGGTGGGGGTAGCCTTAGCCGTCTGGTATCTGTGACATAATGTAAGTGTATAATCTAATTGGATAATCTTTGTAATTCTCTCTTTATTTTCCTTTTCTTTTGCCCTGTGTGGCAGTGAATGTGACTATATACTTTGGAAACATTGTTGGATTTAATTAAATAAATAATAAAAAAAATACTAATTAGTTATCAAAAATAAACATCATGGGTCAGGATCAACAGTGGGGCTAAGGTAGTGCTCTTAGGTGGGACATTGTGTGACCCAACTATCATTGTGCCCATCACAGAGTGTCCAGTATATTGGTGGAGGACAGCTGGAGTCTGGGTTTGAAGATACAAATAAAAAGAGCCTTTAACTTACCATGGGTCAAGTGATGCTTTGTTGAAAAGAACATTTTAAATAAGGGAGTTACATGGTCTTTTAAAGGGACAAAACTTGAAAATTAAACTATATTATTATAGATAGTGCATGTCATTATATACAATATTCCAATTTACTTCTGTTATTCAATTTGCTTAATTTTGTTTACATGCTTTTGTTGAATAGTAACCCACTGTAGGCTAAGGGGCAGCAATGCACTACTGTGAGCTAGCTGAACATATTGAATGAGCCAATGACAAGAGGCATAAATATGTAGCAACTAAGCGCCAGCTAGCTATCAGTAGTGTATTGATGCTCCTGAACCTATCTAGGTATGATTTTAAAGATATCAATGGGGAAAAGCAAATTTAGTATTAGAAGTGAATTGGGAATTTGTATAACATTATGTGCTGTCTGAATCATGAAAAATTTCATTTTGATTTTATGGTCACTTTATTTATCACCTGACTGAAATACATTTGACAATTTCTTATCTAACTGGGCACTTTATCTAATTTTGAAGTTAATATATTTCCTTTAAATAAGAGATACATGATCCTTCCAATAATTAAACGTCTAGCAGATAAAACTGTCACCATTTTAACTGACACCAGGGCGGGTTTAAATAAATCCATTTTAAAGGGAGAGTAAAGTCAAAGTGAATCTTTAAAGGGACAGTCTACATAAGAATTGTTATTGTTTAAAAATATAGATAATCCCTTTATTACCCATTCCCCAGTTTTGCATAACCAACACTGTTATATTAATATATGTTTTACCTCTGTGATTACCTTGTATCTAAGCCTCTGCAGACTGCCTCCTTATCTCAGTGCTTTTGACAGACATGCAGTTTAGCCAATCAGTGCAGGCTCCTAAATAACTCCACGGGAGTGAGCACAATGCTATCTATATAACACACATGAACTAGTTCTGAGCTAAGAGGCAGTTTTCAATGGTTTAGAAATCAGTTTGAGCCCACCTAGGTTAAGCTTTGAAAAATACCACCAAGGGAACAAAGCTAATTTAAAGGGACAGTCAAGTCCAAAAAAACTTTCTTGTTTCAAATAGGGCATGTAATTTTAAACAACTTTCCAATTTACTTTTAGCGCCAATTTTGCTTTGTTCTCTTGGTATTCTTAGTTCAAAGCTAAGCCTAGGAAGGCTCATATGATAATGTCTAAGCCCTTGAAGGCCGCCTCCTATCACATGCTTTTTTATTTGTTTTTCACAACAGGGGAGAGCTAGGTCATGTCAGCCATATATATAACATTGTGATCACACCCGTGGCTTGTCGCAGACACTGCACTAATTGGCTAAAATTAAAGTCAATAGATAATAAATAAAATGTCATGTGATCAGGGGGCTGTCAGAAGATGCTCAGATACAAGGTAATCACAGAGGTAAAAAGTATATTAATATAACCATGTTGGCTATGCAAAACTGGGGAATGAGTAATAAAGGTATTATCTATCTTTTTAAACAACAAAAATTCTGGTGTTGACTGTCCCTTTAAATGGACAGTGCACCGTAAAAATTGTTTTCCAATTAATACCAGCTGCAGAGTATAAAATGTTTAAGAATTTGCATTTTCAGGTTTATTTGTGTATATGAAGTAGCTGGTTTTGCGCTTTTAAACCACAGACTATTACAATGGGTTGAGCTTCCAGCTAATGTCAGATCTCATTATGTTATCACTTTTATTCACACAGACTTGCTTCCTTATCTTATATCTGTTTGTAAAGCAAAGCTCAATACTTAGAAAGGACAATGGGAAATTAACATTTTATTACTTAAACTATCCTGCAACCCACTAAACGTGTAATTTATTCTGCTGGCTGTGTTGTTTACATAGTCTGTCAATAGCATATAATCCAGTATCAAAATTTTAAGTATAGGTTGTGATACCACAGTCTAAATCAGCTATTTCATATGCCGAAATAGGGGTAAAGGAGCTACTTGTAAACAATTTAATACACCAGAGCAACTAAAATGGATCATTGGGAACAATTTAAAGGGGAGACGATTTTTGGGTGAACTGTCCCTAAAAGGAAATTGGAAAGTTGTTTAAAATGTCATGCCCTATCTAAATCATGAAAGTTTAATTTTGACTAGACTGTCCCTTTAATTACTCAGATGAACATACAGTTGCAACATTCATTACAATTTACTTCTATTATTTAATTTGCTTAATTCACTTGCTTTCATTTATTGAAACGCATATCTAGGTAGGTTCAGGGGCAACAATGGACTACTGGGATTTAGCTGAAGATTGGCGGATGCACATATATGCCTCTTGTTATTGGCTCACTCAACATGTTCAGCTAGCTCCCAGTAGAACATTGCTGCTTCTTCAACAAAGGACACAAAGAAAATTAAACATCTGATCATATAAGTAATTTGAAAATATATTTAAAATTTTATATTGTATCAACATTTCATGAAATAAAAGCCAGGCCTCCATATACACTTCATATGACAGATATCATAAAGACAAGATTTACAGAACTGTCTCCAAGAGGCAGGGTGCTTACTTATATATACAGTAAATGCTGTCTGGAAAGGACAGTACAAGGTGCTACCAAATGTATGTATGTCCCTTATATACAGCTGTAGGAAGCAGTTTTTCTATATATTATTTACTAGGATGCTCATTTTACTACAAACATAGGTCACATTATCACATTGCAGAGAATTCCTGCATGTAATCAGTTAAATTTGTCTTCCCAAAGACTGTGCTCTTTAGAACTTTCCAGATATTATATTGTTTAAAGGGGCAGTCTAGTCAAAAATAAACTTTAATGATTCAGATAGGGCATGTCATTTTAAACAACTTTCCAGTTTACTTTTATCATCAATTTTGCTTTGTTCTCTTGGTATTCTTAGTTGAAAGCTAAACCTAGGTAGGCTCATATGCTAATTTCTGAGCCCTTGAAGGCCACCTCTTATCTGAATGCATTTTGACATTTTTTTCACAACCAGAGGGCGTTAGTTCACGTGTGCCATATAGATAACATTATGCTCACTACCGTGGAGTAACCTAGGAGTCAGCACTGATTGGCTAAAATGCAAGTCTGACAAAAGAACTGAGATAAGGGGCAGTCTGCAGAAGCTTAGATACAAGGTTATCACAGAGGTAAAAAGTGTATTATTAATTTAACTGTGTTGGTTATGCAAAATTGGGGAATGGGTAATAAAGGGATTATCTAATAAAAATTCTGCTGTAGACTGTCCCTTTAAGTAAATGTTGCAAGAAAAGTTTTAACTTAATTACTGAGCCCCAGCATATTGGAGCCTAGGTGTCATAAATACTTTTCTTTTCTATATGAGCACATTCCATTGCATATTATTTTAACAAGAAACTGATTCAGTGTGCAATTGCATATATTTTGCAAATTGCAATCAATTAGAGCACAGAAAGCATTCTTTTAAAGGGATATGAAACTCAAAAAAAAAATTCAATTATGATTCAGATAGAACATGCAATTTTAAGCACCTTTCTAATTTACTCCTATTATCAATTTTTCTTGGGTGCTGGGCTAAAAATGGCTTGTATCCTAAGCTTACATTCCTGCTTTCTCAAATAAATACCAAGAGAACGAAGAAAATTTGATAATAGGAGTAAATAAGAAAGGTGCTTAAAATTGCATGCTCTATCTGAATCATGAAATATAAAAAAGGGGATACATAATCATAAAATATAAAAAATGGGGATACATATCCCTTTAAGGCTGGTGTATATATTAAAGAAAATGTTTCTTTAATATACACACCAGCCTTTAAATAATGTTTTCTGTCCCTTAATTGATTGCAATTTGCAAAATATATGCAATTGCAAACTTAAACAGTTAGAAAAAGAATATTTAGTTAACACAAGTTGATCTAATGGGGGGAAGTCAAAGTATGTAAGTGATAATAAAATAAATATTTAATGTGACTGCACTTATGTATAATTATTTAGAGTGATTCACAAGGATTATTAGGTAAGGTGTATTTAATATAATTAATATATATTAATATAGTCATATTTTTTAAGTGCAGCCAGGAATCTGGATACATAAACTAGTTGAAATTGGGATAAATGATAGATAGAATACAATAGGATAGATTGATTTGATAAATTAGATAGATACAGTAGATACTAGCCACTATGGAAGTTGGAACAACAATCAATCAGTACTTATCACAGAAGACTAGTTAGAGCCTGGAACTAGGGAGTCATCTGAAGATGCAGTGCAAATGATGGCTGCTGCCTGCCTAGTGCCGAGTCCTTCCAGGCCTTAATATCCCTCACCACCTCCCCTGAGTCACCATTCTGCCACCACCACATGACACGTGTCCCCACGCTGACTGAACAGCTATTTCCTCCTGCCTGCTGCAGCTTCTAACTGTCACTTGTATGCCTGGGTGTGGGTGGAGCTGGCTGATCACTAATATGTGGACCGGAGTCATCCACAACCAGTCCACATATTGCAGGGGCAGTAATGGAGATTATTCGGCAATTCCTTCCACTAAAACCTCATGATGCGCATATACCACCATCCCTCCACTACCTGCCTGCACACTTGAGCGCGTGCCCCCACCCCCCCAAAGAAAAGTTTTAAAAAAAGTGTAAATGTAAAATATTAATACAAATTAAAAAAAACAAAACCTTAATGCAGCATGATGCAAGGGCCCCTCTAATCATGCCAGGCCCTCGGACAAGGGCCGAATTGATAGTCAGTCCACCTCTGGTTACCCATATGCTAAACCACTAGAAAGATAAGGAATCTATTTTATCTCAAAATTTCAGCAGCTCACAAGAGTAAGGGCTCGGTGACATAAACTTTGCCAGCTCAAACGTACTTTAAAATTAAGTCCTGCAGCCAATATAACTCGCATTATGCTGCTTTCTGCAGAGCGTTTTACATTTGCCTATATTTTAGTATGCATTTGTTTTTCTATTGTGGTCATGTGTTCGTATTGTTTTGAGAAAAGCTCGCCACCATTTAGTTGGCGAGAAAAAAAATTGAGATCTGCAGTGCGAAAATATTTATAGAATTACGCTGTGATTAGAGAGACATTTTCATATACGCCCATGTTCAGCCCATTTTACGAAAAAACATTAATTATGCTTTGCATTTTGTATTAATTAGTACAAATTTCTGTGTGATTTTTGCACATCCAGTGAACTACAATTACGATTTACGCTGTGCAAATTTAATTTGATTTATTCCGGTGTAAATTACACACAAATTTAACTTTTTTGTTAAAATACGATTTTTGGTGAAGAATTTTGTTACGATTTTTGATGCACCTTAACAATACAATTTTCCCTGCTTATTTGTTTTTTATGATGTTTTTTATGATTTTTTTTTTATGTTTTTTATGATGTTTAAATTACAAATTTTATTGTGCACATTTCATATGAAAATGCAGTATACGTCCCTTAGTGAGACACCCTGTTTTCATGGTAAATAGTGCCTTTAGATTATTCCACCTGGGAAATAGGACTGGTAAGCATTCTTTAATAATCTTGCCAGCCCAGAGAACTTTCAATCATCGAACCCTAAGTGTTGTGTTGTTTTGGCAGCTATCCTTAAAAAGACCAGTAAATATAGTAGATTTGCATAATAAACAAATGCATGATAAAAAGAAATAGCACTTAGGCCGAGATGATCGAAAGTGCTACGAGGCATCAAAATATTCATAAAGATCCGCAAAGCGATCCTGGCAAAATATTTCAAGCTCTCGACATAGCAGTATCACCATACATTACACTAGTCAGCCATGCTGGCTATAAACTAGCTATTAACCCCCACATCTCTAACTATTAACCCCTATGCACTGGGGGCCCATCTTCATGGTGTCAGCGTTTTAGCGCATCTCTGTAACACATTATTTAAACATTGATTATAACCTTAGCGACATAGCGTCATAGTTATAATGTGGAGGTTTATTATTTATAGCATAGTTTATTATAGTGAGTTATTTTTGACAGTAGGCAGTTAGCTGGCCATTTCAGAAGAATGCAGGTTAGATATTATGTCAGTGTAGGCGGTATTAGGGACTTGGCTGGGTGTTCAAGGGTGTGTGTGGGTTAGGCGTGACAAAGGTGTAGGCAGTCAGGGGGAGTTAGCTGGTCAGTGCAGGGAGAATGTAGGTTAGCTGTGATGTAGGTGTAGGCGGTTGGTGGTAGGTAGCGAGGTGGAGTATGGGGTAGTGTAGTTTATGCGTGACGTAGGCATTCAGGGGGAGCTAGCATGGCGTGCTAGTGTGAGTTGACTGCACTTTGCTTTGGACACTTTGACACAAGATGGATATGTTTGAAGTGGTGATTGCCAGGAGGGTAGCGGCTATGTTTGTCTTGCTAGCTATCAGCTGCCTAGACTACATCGGCTGAGCTTGTTAGTGTAGCTGTAATTAAAATTAAGTACCCATGGCAATATTTGAAGTGTGTCTACACAGAAACTATTTTTAGTTTCTGTGAGCGCACTGTCTGTGCCGTATAGGCCACAAAATGCTGATGAGCGGCGATGTCGGGAATCTGGGTGGTGACGTCATGCTCCTATTGATTTCTATGGGAGAGACATCGCTACTTGCCAGCATTGCTCAGACACCTTTTCTTTTAATATTTGACAGATGCTTTGAATATCGGAGCCTTAGTCTGAACTTCAAATAAGTAGTAGATTTTTTTCTCGCAAATTTTAAAGTTATATATATTTTCAATCCACCTGTATCATGTGTCAGCAATCAGCCAATCACAAATGCATATACGTATATTCTGTGAATTCTTGCACATGCTCAGTAGAAGCTGGTGAATCAAAAAGTGTAGGAATTGGAAAATTGTTTAAAATCGATGTTCTATATGAATCATAACAATTTTATTTTGACTTGAGTGTCCCTTTAAGATATTCTTTTTAATGTAATTTTTACTATAATCTTGTGGGATTTCACCATAATATTGCAAGATTATATAGTAAACCTCCTTAAAATGAGGAGGGAAATAAAAAATTGTCCCCGCACATGCCAGATTCACGCCAACTTGCAAGTCTCAGGACTAGCATCCTGATTTGCTTCTTAAAGTTCCTTTACAACAGGTTGTGACTACTAAGGAAATGCTGAGGTAAAATATATTCATTTTTCACATGCTCATCTGTTATATTTTCTTTTTCGCTTTGTTACAAATATCTCTTGTAATGATTAAACATTTGGGTAATGTATCCCTTTAATGGGATAGACAATATTTTATTTGGTACTGTTAATTGATTGGAATGGTGGACTTTTAAGAGTTTATACTTTTTTCTTTACAAAAGTATGTTAAACAACCTAATACACATTCATTCTGCCTTTTAATCTGTCCTGCATAATTCCTCTTCAGCAGTAGTATACTTAAAGGGACATACTACCCATATGCTAAATCACTTGAAAGTTATGCAGCATAACTGTAAAAGGCTGAGAAGAAAATATCACCTGAAAATCTCTATGTAAAAAATAAATATATTTTACCTCACATACGGCTAGATTACGAGTTTTGCGGTATGAGGGGTGCGGTAATAACTTGCACATTATTGTCACCATTCACTTTCCTACAGCACTGGTATTACAGGTTTTCATAAACCCGGCGTTAACAGGCAAGAAGTGAGCGTAGAGCAAAGTTGAGCTCCATACCGCACTCCAATACCAGCGCTGCTGAAAGCCGAGGTTAGCTGGTTTTACGTGCTCGTGCACGATTTCCCCATAGATATCAATGGGGAGAGCCACCTGCAAAAAAGCAGTGTAAAGCTCCGTAACGCAGCCCTATTGATTCCTATGGGGAAACAAATGTTATGTTTACACCTAACACCCTAACATGAACCCCCGAGTCTAAACACCCCTAATCTTACACTTACTAACCCCTAATCTGCCGCCCCAGACATCGTCGATATCTACATTATACTTATTAACCCCTAATATGCTGTTCCGGATATCGCCGCCACTATAATAAACATATTAACCCCTAAAATGCCGCACTCCCGCCTCGCAAACACTAGTTAAATATTATTAACCCCTAATCTGCCACCCCTAACATCCCCGCCACCTACCTACATTTATTAACCCCTAATCTGCCAACCTCAACGTCGCCGCCACTATACTAAATTTATTAATTTCTTAACTTAAGTCTAACCCTAATCCCTAACACCCCCTAACTTAAATATAATTAAAATAAATCTAAATAAAACCTACTATTAATAACTAAATAATTCCTATTTAAAACTAAATACTTACCTGTAAAATAAACCCTAAGCTAGCTACAATATAACTAATAGTTACATTGTATCTAGTTTAGGTTTTATTTTTATTTTACAGGCAAGTTTGTATTTATTTTAACTAGGTAGACTAGTTATTAACTATTTACTAACTACCTAGTTAAATAAATACAAATTTACATGTAAAATAAAACCTAACCTGAATTACACTAACACGTAACCTTACACTACAATTAAATAAATTAAATTAAATTAATTAAATACAATTACCTAAATTACAAAAAAAACAAACACTAAATTACACAAAATAAAAAAAGAAATTATCAGATAATTAAACTAATTACACCTAATCTAATAGCCCTATCAAAATAAAAAAGACCCCCAAACTAAACCACCAATAGCCCTTAAAAGGGCCTTTTGCGGGGCATTGCCCCAAAGAAATCAGCTCTTTTACCTGTAAAAAAAAATACAAACAACCCCCGAACAGTAAAACCCACCACCCACACAACCAACCCCCCAAATAAAATCCTAACTAAAAAACCTAAGCTCCTCATTGCCCTGAAAAGGGCATTTGTATGGGCATTGCCCTTAAAAGGGCATATAGCTCTTTTTCAGCCCAAAAACCCTAATCTAAAAATAAAACCCACCCAAAAAACCCTTAAAAAAACCTAACACTAACCCCTGAAGATCCACTTACAGTTTTGAAGACGACCGGACATCCATCCTCAACGAAGCCGGGAGAAGTCTTCATCCAAGCGGCAAGAAGTCCTCAACGAAGCCGGAAGAAGTCTTCATCCAAGCCGGCAGAAGTGGTCCTCCAGACGGGCAGAAGTCTTCATCCAGACAGCATCTTCTATCTTCATCCATACGGTGCGGAGCGGCTCCATCTTCAAGACATCCGGCGCGGAGCATCCTCTTCTTCTGACGACTAACGACGAATGAAGGTTCCTTTAAATGATGTCATCCAAGATGGCGTCCCTTTAATTCCAATTGGCTGATAGAATTCTATCAGCCAATCAGAATTAAAGGTGAAAAAATTCTATTGGCTGATGCAATCAGCCAGTAGGATTCAGCTTGCATTCTATTGGTTGTTCCAATCAGCCAATAGAATGCAAGCTCAATCCTATTGGCTTTGTTGAGAATGGATGTCCAGTCTTCAAAACTGTAAGTGGATCTTCGGGGGTTAGTGTTAGTTTTTTTATGTTTGAATATTTTTTATTAATTTTAAGAATAGGTTATTACATAAATAAACAAATCCTTCTCTCCACTGATCTCCATCAACTGGTGATTTAGGCAGAAGGTTTACAATATCATATTATTATTTACCTGGTAGTGCAAATTATCAACTTAATTGTAACTATATTGTATTCCAGTTGCCTTTATATAATCCTTCTCCAAACCAGAGCTAAAAGGTAAAAGGAAAGTCCCGTAATCACCCAATGTTGGTGAGGGTTAGTCCATAATTCTGTGATGCTGTTGGAGCCCTTCTTTATGCGTAGGAAGACCTATACTCTTGTAGAACCTGGTTTTATGGTTATTCTGTATAAACATATCTCAAAATAAAACAGTAAGTCTGAGAATAACTGCTCTGGCTATAGGCATTCTGGTTAGACTAGGTTTCAGTGAGGGAAGGTAAACTGAACTGAACTGGATTAAAAGGAAAAAAGAAAAAAAAAGAGAAGGAAAAAAAAGACATAAGGGAGTAGGGAGGGGGTAGGGAGTGGCGACATACCTTTTTTAATTTTTACTAAATCCGTGCTATGTATACCTTAGTAGGTGGAGATGTTTGTGATTATTTTGACCACTTTGAGTTGCATTTCCCGGTGTTCCTATATACTAACGGTTCCTTTACATATCCAGTAGTACCACACTGCTTGAACTGTTTCTTTATTGTCTAGAGTAATTGATGCTAGCTCATACATCGTGTATGCATGTTGTATTTTGTTATATATTTCTGTCCAGGTTGGGCTTCCAGTTTTCCAATGTCTGGCAATACATATCCTTGTGATTGTACATAAAATCCTAATAAATGTGTTAATATGTTTATTGTATTTGCTAATATATTCATGTAGGAGGGTCTGTTGAATTGTGAGGTTGATATTTTCGTCTAGAAGTTGACTTAGGAAGGTTGATAGCTGTCTCCAAATCCCTGTGATCTCTCTACAGTCCCACCACATATGTCTATAAGTTCCTATTTCTCTGCACCCTCTGTAGCAATATATGCTTCCCTGTGTGTGCATATGTGCAGTTCTCGTGGGTGTTAAGTACCAGCGATATATGGTTTTAATCATGTTTTCTTTAAGGTCAACACTTATCAGCCCTTTCTCCGCATTTTGGAATAGAACTTCCCATTCCTTGGTATCTTTATAAATAAGCAATTCTCTTTCCCATGCTAACATATTTGTTGTTTTTGCAGTATTCTGTGCGGTTTGCATGGCGATTTATAAGGTGGAAATAACATGTTTGTTGCGGTCTGCAGTTTTACAGAAGATTTCTATTGGGGTTGTGTTGCTATCTCTCGGGTGTCTCAAATATGTTTGTATTGCTGACTGTAATTGTAAGTATATATACCAGTGTAGCTTTAGTGGGCTTATTTTCGTTTGAAGCTGGTTGAATGAAAGCATACGCCTACCCTCTAGATAATCGGCTACTCTGTAGAGGCCCTTGTTCTCCCACTTTTTAGTTTGTATCCCAATCTCCTTCGGCAACATAAATCTTATCGGTATATATATAGAATATTTTGGTAATAGTTTGTATCTATTTCTCGCTATTTTCCATGTAGCTACTGTAAGTTTTGTCGTGTAGGGTTCAAGTGATATTTTATTAGTATGTGCTCCCTCTAGATCCCAGATGATGGTGTCACTCTCTCCCCACTCTCCTATATTTGCCTCCAGTTTAGGCCATATAATTTCTTTTGATCTCTTCAGCAGTAAGATTTCTTGTGCCAATCTAGCAGAATTATAGTAATCTATTAAATTAGGCGCTCCAATGCCCCCCAACCTTTTGTGTCTATTTAAGGTCGATTTTGCTATTCTGCTGGTCCCATTACCCCTAATGAAGGTATGAATTTCTTTTTGAAGTGCTTCTAAGTCTGCTTTTACAATTTTGATGGGCAAGGTTCTAAATAAATATAGTATCCTTGGTAAGGCATTCATTTTTACCGCTGCCACCCTGCCCATGAAAAGCTAAAGCTCCTCGATTTTGACAAATCTTTTTTAATTTGTTTGAATAATGGGGTATAATTTACACTGTATAGTTGTGTCGGGCAGTTTGGGAGGTGTATCCCCAGGTATTTTATGGATTGTTTCATCCATTTAAAGTTAAAGTGTGATTCTAAAAGTATCTGAGTTGTTCTGGGGAGTACAATGGGGAGGGCTTCACATTTTTCTGCGTTTATTTTGAAACCCGAAATAGTAGCAAATGTCGTTAGGGTGTAGTAGAGATTAGGTAGTGATATTAGTGGGTTCGTTAAAGTCCGTAGGATATCGTCAGCGAATAGGGTTAGCTTATATTCTACCTTATTTATCTTAACTCCTGTTGTGTCTATGTGCGTTCGAATCTTGGCAGCAAGTGGCTCTATACACAGGGCAAAGAGTAGCAGGGAAAGGGGGCACCCCTGTCTGGTCCCGTTACGTATTGGGAAGGTTTGAGATTTATATCCCGCTGATGATACTTGAGCCCCTGGAGAAGAGTAAATTGCCTTCAGTGCTTTGACTATTGCTCCCTCAAATCCCATCTTTTGCAGTACTAGGAACATGTAGTCCCAGTCAATTCGGTCGAATGCCTTCTCCGCATCCAACGACAGGAGCAGAGAAGGTGTCCGGGTTTCCTTCAGGGTTTGAATAAAATTGGTGACTCTACGTATATTATCCGGGGCCTCCCTGCCTTTAATAAATCCCACTTGATCTGGATGGACCAAGTGGGGTAATATATGTTTTAGTCTGTTCGCTATTATTTTTGTGAAGATTTTGATATCTTGATTGATCAAGGAGATTGGGCGATAATTTTGACATTTTTTGTGGTCTCTTCCAGGTTTGGGGATCACTACAATCTTGGCGGCTAGTTCAGATGGGATATCCCCCCCTTTCATTATATGGTTACAGAATTTAACAAGGTGCGGGATTAATGCTGCCTTAAAGAGCTTATAGTACTCCCTGGAAAACCATCAGGTCCCGCTGCCTTTCCCGGTTTTAAATCCTTGATCGCCCCTAGCACTTCTATAGTGGATATGGGTGCATTTAGTGTTTCCCTTTGTTCATCAGATATGGTTCGTAGTAAATCGTGGGTGAAGAATGTTGAGGTGAGTGTTTCTGTCTCTTTGTTATGTAAGCCCTTTCTCCCATCATATAGCTCCCCATAAAACATTGCAAACGTGTCTACTATTTCCTGCGGGTTTGAGGTCACTTTGTTTTCTGATGTTTCAATGTGGGAAATTACTGAGGCTCTACATCTTTCTCTAATTTTGTATGCCATGTATCTGTCTGGCTTATTTGCGAATATAAAATATTGTGCCTGAAGTTTCTGAATAGCTTTAGTAGCTTGCGCTTGTTGTATAGCTTTTGTCTTGGTAAATTTGTGTCGTCTCTCGAGTTCTTCTATTTCCGTGTGTAATTGTTTTAAGTTTTGTCTATACTTCCTAATCTGTAATGTTTTTTCTTTGATTAGTATCCCTCTCAATACCGCCTTATGGGCCGCCCATGTGATTCCTGGGTTAGAGACAGTATCCGTGTCCAATCAGCCAATCAGATTGAGCTCGCATTCTATTGGCTGATCGGAACAGCCAATAGAATGCGAGCTCAATCTGATTGGCTGATTGGATCAGCCAATCGGATTGAACTTGATTCTGATTGGCTGATTCCATCAGCCAATCAGAAAATTCATACCTTAATTCCGATTGGCTGATAGAATCCTATCAGCCAATCGGAATTCGAGGGACGCCATCTTGGATGACGTCCCTTAAAGGAACAGTCATTCGTCGTTCAGTCGTCGGTCCGGATGGATGTTCCGCGCTGGAGGTCTTCAGGATCCTGCCGCTTCGCTCCGGATGGAAGACCATAGAAGATGCCGCCTGGATGATGACTTCAATCGGATGGAAGATCCTCTTCTGCCCCGCTTGGATGAAGACTTTGACCGGATCATGGACCTCTTCAGCCCCCGCTTGGGCTTGGATCAGGACATCGGAGGAGCTCTTCAGGACGGATCGGTGAACCTGGTATGGTGAAGACAAGGTAGGAAGATCTTCAGGGGCTTAGTGTTAGGTTTATTTAAGGGGGGTTTGGGTTAGATTAGGGGTATGTGGGTGGTGGGTTGTAATGTTGGGGGGGGGGTATTGTATTTATTCTTTTACAGGCAAAAGAGCTGAAATTCTTGGGGCATGCCCCGCAAAGGGCCCTGTTCAGGGCTGGTAAGGTAAAAGAGCTTGTAACTTTTTTAATTTAGAATAGGGTAGGGAATTTTTTATTTTGGGGGGCTTTGTTATTTTATTAGGGGGCTTAGAGTAGGTGTAATTAGTTTAAAATTGTTGTAATATTTTTATTATGTTTGTAAATATTTTTTTATTTTCTGTAACTTAGATCTTTTTTATTTTTTGTACTTTAGCTAGTTTATTTAATTGTATTTATTTGTAGGAATTGTATTTAATTAATTTATTGATAGTGTAGTGTTAGGTTAATTGTAGGTAATTGTAGGTAGTTTATTTAATTATTTTATTGATAGGGTAGTGTTAGGTTTAATTATATCTTAGGTTAGGACTTATTTTACAGGTAATTTTGTTATTATTTTAACTAGGTAACTATTAAATAGTTCTTAACTATTTAATAGCTATTGTACCTGGTTAAAATAATTACAAAGTTACCTGTAAAATAAATATTAATCCTAAAATAGCTACAATATAATTATAATTTATATTGTAGCTATATTAGGATGTATTTTACAGGTAAGTATTTAGCTTTAAATAGGAATCATTTATTTAATAAGAGTTAATTTATTTCGTTAGATAAAAATTATATTTAACTTAGGGGGGTGTTAGTGTTAGGGTTAGACTTAGCTTTAGGGGTTAATACATTTATTAGAATAGCGGTGAGCTCCGGTCGACAGATTAGGGGTTAATAATTGAAGTTAGGTGTCGGCGATGTTAGGGAGGGCAGATTAGGGGTTAATACTATTTATGATAGGGTTAGTGAGGCGGGTTAGGGGTTCATAACTTTATTATAGTAGCGCTCAGGTCCGCTCGGCAGATTAGGGGTTAATAAGTGTAGGCAGGTGTCGGTGACGTTGAGGGGGGCAGATTAGGGGTTAATAAATATAATATAGGGGTCGGCGATGTTAGGGGTAGCAGATTAGGGGTACATAGGGATAACGTAGGTGGCGGCGATTTGCGGTCGGAAGATTAGGGGTTAATTATTTTAAGTAGCTTGCGGCGACGTTGTGGGGGGCAAGTTAGGGGTTAAGAAATATAATATAGGGGTCGGCGGGGTTAGGGGCAGCAGATTAGGGGTACATAAGTATAACGTAGGTGGCGGTCGGCAGATTAGGGGTTAAAAATTTAAATAGAGTGGCGGCGATGTGGGGGGACCTCGGTTTAGGGGTACATAGGTAGTTTATGGGTGTTAGTGTACTTTAGGGTACAGTAGTTAAGAGCTTTATAAACCGGCGTTAGCCAGAAAGCTCTTAACTCCTGCTATTTTCAGGCGGCTGGAATTTTGTCGTTAGAGCTCTAACGCTCACTTCAGAAACGACTCTAAATACCAGCGTTAGAAAGATCCCATTGAAAAGATAGGCTACGCAAATGGCGTAGGGGGATCTGCGGTATGGAAAAGTCGCGGCTGAAAAGTGAGCGTTAGACCCTTTAATCACTGACTCCAAATACCAGCGGGCGGCCAAAACCAGCGTTAGGAGCCTCTAACGCTGGTTTTGACGGCTACCGCCGAACTCCAAATCTAGGCCTAAGTTTCTAAGGTCGGCTTTTGTTAGTGGGCTTTTGTCGTGTAGCTGCTGTTGGGTGTCATTATCTGATTCTTCTTCTGCTTCTGTTTCCATTGCTGGTTTGCTTGTTTGAGCAGTTTTAAAGAATGCAGATACAGCTGAAGATTTTATAGTTTTATCTCCTTTAGTGGGCCTTTTAGAAGCCATTTGGATGGTGAGTGCGAATGAGTTAGGCAAGTGATGAGGTTATAGAATGTTTACGCCTTCACCTCAGCCGTAGAGGCTATCCCTTTACTGATCAGTGAGTTACAAGAAGTTTAGACTGATATAGAATCTGGTATGGTCTTGGTTTTCTTTTGATGGTTAGTGTCCGGCAGACAATATAAAAAGGATGAAACTTGAGGTACAATATTATTGTCATATCATGTAGAAATTCACATTTGTATAATATTCATAATGACAGCTGAAGTGTGACTTTTCCCCCTGCACAAAGTCGGGTGTTACCTACATGCCAGCTAAGTCAAATATTATCAAGCGTTACAATTGAATGTTCTAGTTTCCTGTTTAGAGTGAGTATTACCCCTCCACTATATTATTGTTTATATACTTCTTCAGGGGGTGCGGGTAGCCCAAAATGTTGCAAACAAAGATTGTGGTGGTGACTGGGTCTTCAGCTAAGAATTGATTTTATAGGTGGTGCTAAATCTGTTGTTTAGATAAGCAAAGTCACTTAGTTTAGTGCCCACCAAGTTGCAAATGATCCAACCCACTAGAAGTTAAAATAAAGGAAGAAAAAAGCTTTCTGGGATATCCTTAGACTGTGACACAGAAAAAGAGATTTGCAAATAGTGCTGGATGGTGTTTATTTCACTTTATTAACATATAGGTGATTGGTGTTGTTGTTACTGGGCTTGTATATAATTTCCTTAACACCTCTGTCTCTATTGTATTTAGGCGATATTGTGTGTGTCCTGCTTATTTGCTTATTTAGGTGATGCTGCAGGTTGAAACTTGAGATTACTGTGGCTCCCACACTTCATGTAGTGATCTTATATGGCAGGGTAAACAACGCTCTTGGTGTCTATTGGTATTGTAGTCCGCTGCCCCACTGATCAGACAGGAGGTCTACTGCAGTCCGTGAGCACCGGAGGTCTAGTTAAGTCTAAGTGCGCAGCTCTAACACCTCTCCCCCTGCTGCGTCTCACTTTCTCTTCCGGTTTCGCTCAGTGTCCTGCTGTGACGTCACACAGCTATGGTGCTTTTTCGCGCCTTTTTAATTCTGCCTAGTTCTTAGCCCCAGTAACTTAAGTTCTGTTCCCCAATGTCCCTCTGACTCACCAGCACCACTGTTCTTCTCCTGTATATAGAAGGGAAGATTGATCCTGCGGGATCTGTGAGTTCTGGTGTGCCCGATGGTCACCTGCGGCTCCGGTTCTAATTACTTCCCCACCAGGAGGGATATAAAGAGGATCTCTCAGTCTGTCCCTGCTACAGAGCTTTCGACTACCGCACACACCAAAATAGCTCTTGATTCAATGTAGTTCGAAACTTTTAAACAGCCTCAATCACAAATTTCTGCAGGAGCTCTTTCACACCATGTCTGCTCCGCTCTTAGGCTAGCTCCGCTCCCAGTGTTAGTTTTTTTAAAGGGTTTATTTGGTGGGTTTTATTTTTAAAGTAGGGTTTGGGCAGTTGAAAAAGAGCTAAATGCCCTTTTAAGGGTAATGCCCATCCAAATGCCTTTTTCAGGGCAATGGGGAGCTTAGGTTTTTTTAGTTTTTTTACAGGTAAAAGAGCTGATTTCTTTGGGGCAATGCCCTGCAAAAGGCCCTTAAGGGCTATTGGTAGTTTAGCTTAGGCTAGGGGGGGTTATTTTGGGGGGGCTTTTTATTTTGATAGGTCTGTTAGATTAGGTGTAATTAGTTTAAATATCTGATAATGTCTTTTTTATTTTGTGTAATTTAGTGTTTGTTTGTTTTTAATTTAGGTAATTTATTTAATTTTAGTGTAAGGTTAGGTGTTAGTGTAACTCGGGTTAGGTTTTATTTTACAGGTAAATTTGTATTTATTTTAGCTAGGTAGTTAGTAAATAGTTAATAACTATTTAGTAACTATTCTACCTAGTTAAAATAAATACAAACTTGCCCGTAAAATAAAAATAAACCTTAAGATAGATGCAATGTAACTATTAGTTATATTGTAGCTAGCTTAGGGTTTATTTTACAGGTAAGTATTTAGTTTTAAATAGGAATAATTTAGATAATGATAGCAATTTTTATTTAGATTTATTTTAATTATATTTAAGTTAGGGGGTGTTAGGGTTAGGGTTAGACTTAGGTTTAGGGGTTAATAACTTAAGTATAGTGGCGGCAACGTTGGGGGCAACAGATTAGGGGTTAATAACTGTAATGTAGGTTGCGGCAATGTTAGGGAAAGCAGATTAGGGGTTAATAATATTTAACTAGTGTTTGCAATGCGGGAGTGCGGCGGTTTAGGAGTTAATATGTTTTTTCTACTGGCGGCGAGGTCCAGAGCGGCAGATTAGGGTTTAATAAATGAAGGTAGATGGTGGCTATGTTAGGGCGGCAGATTAGGGGTTAATAATATTCAACTAGTGTTTGCGATGCGGTAGTGTGGCTGTTTAGGGGTTAATATGTTTATTATAGTGGCGGTGATGTCGGGAGGGGCAGATTAGGGGTTAATAATTTTATTTTAGTGTTTGCGATGCGGGAGGGCCTCGGTTTAGGGGTTAATAGGTAGTTTATGGGTGTTAGTGTACTTTTTAAATCTTTAGTTATGAGATTTATGCTACAGCTTTGTAGCGTAAAACTAGGCTGACCATATTGCCGCTTTAAAAAGGGACACATATGAAAAATACATGTGTCAGGGCTGTTTAAAAAAATGGTTTTGTATAAGAACCCTCACATATGTATTTTTCATATGTGTTCCTTCTTAAAGCGGAAATATGGTCAGCCTACGTAAAACTCATAACTACTGACTTTAGATTGCGTTATGAATCTTGCGGTATAGACTGTACCGCTTAATTTTTGGCCTCCCAGAAAAAGCTTGTAATATCGGCGCTATGGAAGTCCCATTGAAAAAAGACTTTATGCAAATTGAGTAAGTTAACTAAACCTTCAAGACTCGTAATACCAGCGGTAGTGAAAAAGCAGTGTTATGAGCCTTAACGCTGCTTTTTCACTCATACCGCAAAACTTGCAATCTAGCCGTTTGTCATATTTCTTCATCTTATAATAGTAAAAGCTCTGTGAACAGTTATTCTTCAGCTGCTATCAGCTGAGTGATGAAAAAACAGCCAATCAATTTTATCAGTACTGATGTTACACTTTGCTTTACTGTGATCTATTTTCACTGAAATCTTGCGAGATTTCATAGTAAACTTTTCTAAACTGAGGGGCAAGATTACATATGCGGCGTCGCCCGCAAAAGATGGCAATGTTTTGGTATCACATAGTCTATTCTATTGGGTACTTGTAAAGTGCAAACTAATCACCCGTGAGGGTCTCAAGGCGCTATGGGAAGGGGGGAGAGGGGGGCTATGGGAAGACAATTCAGTCAAAGAGCCAGGTCTTGAGGTCCTTCCTGAAGTTTGTAAGGGAGGTGGATTGTCTGAAGTGCAGCGGGAGGGAGTTCCATGACCTTGCTGCCATATAGGAGAAGGATTTTCCTCCAGCTGTTTTTTTCTTGATGCGGGGGATGACTGCGAGTGCTTGGTCTGCAGAGCGGAGTTATCTGGAGGGGGTGTAGAAATTGACACGGTGGTTGATGTATTCAGGACCGATGTTGTGGAGGACCTTGAATGCATGGGTTAGGAGCTTGAAGGTGATTCTCTTGTTGACGGGGAGCTGATGTAGGTTCCTTAGGTGTTCGGTGATGTGGTTTTGGTGAGGATGTCGAGGATGAGTCTGGCCAAGGTGTTCTGGATGCGTTGGAGTTGTTTCTGGAGCTTGATGGTGGACCCGGCATAGAGTGCATTGCCGTAGTGCAGTCGACAGGCATGGGTGACAGATTTTCTAGTTTCGGTGGGGATCCACTTGAAGATTTTTCACAGTAGGTGGAGTATGTGAAAACAAGTCAAAGAGACGGTGTTGACTTGGCGGTCCATGGAAAGTGATGAGTCAAGGATGACGACTAGATTTTGTGTGTGGTGTGTTGGAGTTGGAGGGTGTCCGAGGGCTGTGGGCCACCAGGAGTCATCCCATGCAGATTTGGTGGGTCCGAGGAGGAGGATTTTGGTCTTGTCAGTGTTGAGTTTGAGACGGTTGTTGTTCATCCAGGTGGCAATTGCTGTAAGTCCTTTGTGGACGTTTTTCTTGGTGGTGGCGAGGTCTCGGGAGAGTGAGATGATTAACTGGGTGTCGTCGGCATAGGAGACGATGTTAAGGTTGTGTTGTCGGCCGATGGAGGTGAGGGGGGCCATGTAGATGTTGAAGAGGGTGGGGCTAAGAGAAGAACCTTGTTGTATGCCACAGCTGATTGCTGTGGGATTGGAGGAGAAGGGTGGGAGTCTGACTTTCTGGGTTCTGCCACTGAGGAAGGAGGTGATCCATTCCAGAGCCTTATTGCAAATGCCAGCATCGTGTAGGCGTGTGAGGAGGGTGCTGTGGGCTACAGTGTTGAATGCGGCTGAGAGATCTAGAAGGATGAGGTTGGCAGTCTCTCCTTGGTCGAAAAGGGCGCGGATGTTGTCTGTGGCAGCAAGGAGGGCAGTCTCGTGCTGTGATTGCTCCTGAAACCGGATTGGGAGGGGTCCAAGATGTGGTTGGTCTTGATGTGGTCAACAAGTTGTGCGTTGATGGCCTTCTCGATTACTTTGGCTGGAAAGGGGTGTAGAGAGATGGGGCGGTAGTTTTTAGGATCTATGGGGTCAGCTGTGGGTTTCTTCAGCAGGGGTTTCAGCTCTGCATGCTTCCAGTCTTCTGGGAAGGTGCCAGTTTTGATGAAGCAGTTTATGGTGAGGCAGAGTTTGTGGGCGAGGGTAAAACCCGCTTTGTTGAATATGTGGTGCGGGCATGGGTCTGATGGTGCTCCGGAGTGGATAGATTTCATGATTCTGAGTGTGTCCTCCATGGTGAGGGGGCTCCAGGTAGTCCGTAGCTGGTGGCGGGTGGTGGGTTTGGGTGAGGTGGTGGTGGGTGGGTCAGCGGTGAGTTCTGGAGCTTAAGGCTGTCGTAGATGTTGATGATCTTGTGGTGGAAGTAAGTAGCGATGTTGTCGCAGAGGTCCTGGGAGGGTGGGATGTCGTTAGTATCACTGTTGGGTTTGGAGAATTCCTTGATAACTGTGAACAGCTCCTTGCTGTTGTGAGTTTTGGCGTGGATTCTGTCTAGGATAGCCGTTTTCTTTGTGGTTTTGATGAGGTGGTGGTGGGTGGCGATGGCTTCTCTGTAGGCGGATTTGTCCGAGGGGGACTTGCTGGATCTCCATGTTCTCTCTAATCATCTGCAGTGGCGTTTGGAGTCCTGGAGGGTGGGGGTGAACCAGCTGGCCTTGTTGGTGGGCTGGCGGCTGGACGGTTTCTTGAGGGGGGCGAGGGTTTTTGCGCAGTATGTGATCCAGCAATGTAGGTGGCGGGTGGAGGAGTTGGCATCAGTGGAGGTCACTGGGGGGGACTTAATCAGGGTGGAGTGCGGCGCGTACATTTCACCGGTCACCCGCAATTTCTACTCCCATAAGCTAACATAGAACTGTGTCACAAATCAGTATCACAAATTCAGTGGAAGGACTTACACAGCAAAAATTGAGAACTTTTGCTCCATTTTAACCTCACCACACATAGGCGAGCGCAGCAAGTCTTGCGCTGAATATGTGAGCACCGTAACTCCCTGAAAATATTACCTAACTTATAATGCATGCACAATATCTATCTACCTGTGAACCGTGAAACCCAACTACAATAACTAATAAAATATATTAACCCCTGGGGGGGCGGAGCCAACTATACTGCTGAGAAGTCGCATCTGTAATTTACTCCATGTCCCAAGTGCTGTAAAACGTCTTAAATCATTCATTTTTCTCTGAATACCCTAAATTTATCTGCTCCTCTAAGCTTCCTGATAAGGGACCATCGAGTTAATACACCGAGGAGAGTGCCACAAGCTAACTGTTAACTACCCTTAAGAGCCGGGAAGTCTGACCGCAATCACCGCAATCGCCTCTATCTACCTCTGTCTGGGAAAAGGTGATCATCTACATCGGCTCTTTGCCGCGAACATCCCACAACCCGGAGCGCTTACCGCCTCAGCTCCAGACACTTTGTATCTTCAAATGAGCAACGGCATCTACGCACTCACCCTATACCTTGCGCAGATTGAGGGGAATCCGCCTCATAGAGGCCTTACCTCCATACTTCTCACCGGAGGCACAACTGACTGAGTAACAACGCTGATTCACTCAGCTGTATACACCGGAGCTCAACAGTTGGACTAACACTGCACACAGGTATTTTTGCAGCCTTTTATGGTAGAACTATCTAAGTAAACATAAGAACACTTTACACTCAGACTCCCGAGTGGCACCCACGTGGCTTTTTCGTAAGGCCTTACCTAAGCCTGCAGTACTAAGTGAGCTATACACCACAACTGGGACTTATCTAATATATACTCCCCTCGACCACCTAAATCTACAGAAGCCCAATAACTTTTATTTTTATTAGGGAAATTGGAAAACCTATCTAAACTGTGTTCAAGAGAGAACTAAAGAGGCATAGTGAAGACAGTTTGAAACTATAATGGCAACGTAACTTTCACATAGCTTCAAGTTCCCTATCTTCAAGCTCATTCTCTAACTGCAGACCCACTGATATAAGGTTTTGTTTTGGTCTGATACCTTAGCTGGTTAATTTAATTTCATATTATATCCCAAACTAAAGAGTCCCACTGGACGTGGCTGCTGACTGCCCTTAAAGGGATATACATCTGAACGGGGACTCCTTGCTAGTTTATCCCTTTGTGTGGGAACCCAGCCTCCAAGGTCATAACCTTTCAACTTCATCTCTGAGAACTACTTATTTACTGGTCATAACTCCTCCACCTCCTCACTCCCCTTTTCTGGGGGCCCTAAATCCCTGCGGGACATATCCCATATCCCTTTTGCCCAATCTATTTAGGGAGAGTATATACCCCTGGTGAGTGAGATTGAATATTATTTAGTCTACCAAGCTACAGATATCATTTTGGTTCAATAGCTTGCACCCCCGTCTTTCATTAATCACTACTTAGGAGGAATGATGTGCTGAGCGCACACTGCAGGGGGGGTGCCGAATCCTTGTTCTATAATACAACTAATACTTGACATAGGAGGCCATAGCTTGGAGCTGATACCTTTGATACCATCTTCTATCTGTCTTGAGCCGAAAATGTCCCACTCCCAAAAAAAGAAAACGAAACATACTGACCTTCCAAAAAGAACCCTCTCTGATCATTTTGTACACAAATCTACGTATGAACAAGATATGTCGGACGAAGATTCTAGAGACTCCCTCACTATCACAAAAGACCTTCAAAGATCGGTTTCCCACCCTGCTGACAGGTCACTGATCCAGCACTCATCTATCTTAGAATCTATCAAAGAACTATCCAACAAGATGGACTCACATCACTCCTCCCTAAAACAAGAGCTAAAAGCCTCGGTAACAGAAATTAAGAGAGACATCTCTCTATTGGGTGAAAGAACTGAAAATTTGGAAAAAAAACAAGAGGACCTCCATCTTGATCACTCTAACTTATTGACATATACGCAGTCACTATCGGAAATGATCACAGATTTAGAAGCAAAATTGGCGGACCTTGAAGATAGGTCCCGCCGCAACAATATAAGGATTCAAGGTATACCAGAAGAAGTGGGCACTACTGATCTCCTCAAATACCTTGTGGATTTGTTCAAGGAGTTACTGGGATCAGTTCAAGAACAAGAGGCCCTGATTGATAGAGCCCACCGGGCCTTACGACCGAGAACGGCACCTTCTGGCTCATCCAGAGACGTTATCTTCAGATTACATTATTTTACATTCAAAGAGAAATTACTCAGAGCTTCATATCAAAATAAACAGCTAAAAGACCCATTCCAGTCTATCCAGATCTTTCCCGACTTATCCTCTCATACTTTGAACAAACGACACTCCTTCCAACAAATAACTCAGACTTTACGCCAAAATAATATCAAATACAGGTGGGGATTTCCGGTTAAGTTATTTTTCCAGATTGAAGAGCAATCACATATTGTTTCCACTGTCGAACAAGGCTACAAGATCCTACAAACAGCAGGACTACTCCGCTCTCAAAATACATCCAAAGATCTTCCAGCCTCCTCTGAGAAACTCAATGCCACCGCTCCAGAGTGGAGACCTCTCCCACAACGGTTCAGCTATCAAGCTAAAAGAAAAGAACTTCACTCTCCACAAGGAGACCTCTGATACTGATCAAAATTTACAGGACTTTTCACATACTGTGTGCCTTCCTTCACCTTTTCATTGAATGAACACAAATTATTCAATTCTCCTCTCCAGAACATGCATAGGTGACCCACACTCAGGATGGTAATGTAGCAATGTTAACTCTGTTCTTCTACTTTTATTGTTATTTCTATATTCTACATGTTACATGATTAATGCATTCTTAGTTATGCTAATGTTGTTTTTCTTTTCATAGTAATAGTTAGTTTTCAATACTGATATTGGACTTACGCTGTACAGCCCTAATTTCAACCAAAGCTACAATGTCATAATCTCTAGACCTATAAGGGCTGTCACATAGTCAGAAATACATTACATTACCCACCGGACCTTCCGTACACTAATTACCCCCCTCTCACCTTTTACCTTATACTACTTCGACATAATGTGGTTGATCTCTATCTTGGACGTCATAGGGTTAATTCACATTTGAAGACAGCGATATATCAATGTAAGCTCAGTTTCCCTGATTTAATTATTTTTCCTTTTTTTTGTTTTCTGTTTTCTTTTGTACTTTTTTGTTTTCATATTATACGGTTATTATATTGCCAGATTGGTTATTATTATCTGTTGTTATAGACCCTGTTACGTCTCAACATTAATATATGACATTGTGCTAGTTTAGATGACATACACATTCTCTCTCCTCTTTACCCCCTATTTTAATTTCTTTGAAAGAGAGTAGAAAAGGGGGGGAAAATTCCATATTTCTGCTCTTCTACACGTTAAACTAATGTTTCATCTGTCACACTGATCAAAAGTGTGCAGAACTTTGCACATACGGTTTACCTTCTGTCACTTTGTCCAATTTTCTACTCCAGAACATACGTATGTGAATCACACTGAGGATGGTAATGTAGTGACCTTAACTCTGTCCCCCTAATTTTATTGCTCTTTATCCTACGAGTTATATGGTTAATACATCCTCAGCGATACTAATGTTGTTTTTCTTTTCATAGTAATTATTGGTTCACAACATTGATATAGGACCTATTCTGTGCAGCTCTAATTTCTAGTACCACCACAAAGTCACAATTCCCTGCTTTATAAGAGCTTTCTCATAGCCAGAAATAGATTACATTACCCACCAGTAGCGTTATACTGTTAAAAGGTGTGCGTAGTCTTCCGCACACTAATCACCCCCCACTTACCTTATACTACTTGTACATAGTGTAGTCGACCTTCATCTTAACCACTTTAAGGTTGATTCATTTGAAAGACAGCGACATACTGATGTAAGCTCAGTTCTCCTGATTTAACTCTCTTTCCTTTAATTGTTTTTTATTCTCTTTTGTACCCCTTTGCTTACATGTTATATGATTATTACATTGCTAGATTCGTTATTATTGACTGTTTTATATAAACTCTGTTGTGTCTCAACATCAATATAAACTGTTTGTTTAACTGCATTGTGCTAGCATAGATGACATACATATTTACTTTTCTTTTCACCACCTAATTTAATATCTCTGAGAGGGAAGAGAAAAGAGGGAAAAATTCCATATTTCCGCTCTCCCACATGTCAAGCTAATGTTTCATTAGTTTTTTTCTCATTAGATCCCGGCACCCCCCCCCTTATCTTCACTACTACATATACCTATTCCCCCTTCCACTGCTCCCTAATATCTGCAGCATTAGATGTATAAACACCTTCATTTTATTCCCCTCCTATACTATATTATTTTCTTTTTGCAGCACTTGGTTTACTAACTTCTCTATAGCGTTCGCATACTCCTTACAATATTGTCTTAACTGGCCTAGTTATACTTGTAATTACGTATCATTCTAACCCCCTTATTCTTAAGATAATTCACTTTTCTCTTAAGTGACTTTAATTCAATATTATTTCCACCTCCTCATTATTACCCCGTCCCTCATCCTTTGAGCGGCTCTTGTCCGCTGATTACCCACTCCTCATACCTTAATATTGATAGTATTATGGTGCATACAACTCACTTGCTTGCTCTCGTGGAATTTTTTTTTTCCCCTTTCCCCCTTTCCTGGTCACCCCTTTCCTCCCCTTTTCAGTCTCACCCCCTCCCACTTTCTCTATTAATTATATATAGTAGTCATGGACCAGCTGCGTATACTGACCCTTAACACCCAGGGCCTTAACTCCTCTACTAAACGCAGCTTAATGCTAAATATGCTACAACGCTCCAAGATTGATATTGCTCTAATCCAAGAAACCCACTGGCTCGCCAACTCGGCCCCCTCTCGCAGATATAGGAAATACCCAACACTTTTAGAAGCTTCATTTACCACCAAATCTAGAGGGGTCGCAATTCTTATTAGCTCTCTGGTAAATTATGAACCAATTTACACAGAAATTGATCCGCAAGCCAGATTCATTATATCAATTTGCAGATTGAACGATAAATTGTTTACCATCGTCAATGCGTACGCACCTAACACAAAGCAAATCAGATTTCTCAGACGTTTGTTAGACCTAGTAATAACTATCCAGCAGGGTGAGCTGATATTAGGAGGAGATATGAACATGATCTGGGATTTTGCTTTAGATAGATTAGGCCCTAGAATTTCGTCAGGGGAGAGATCCACACACCCACTTTCAATATCTTTTCAGAAGCTACTCGTGAAATTTGATTTGTATGATGCATGGAGGGCTCTACATCCTTTTGATAAGGAATTTACCTTTTATTCCCCACCGCACCGCTCGTATAGTCGTATTGACTTCCTCTTCTTGAGCTCATGAGCCTTAGAACAAGTAGCCCTAGCTAAGATCCTTCCAATTTCATGGTCTGATCATGATGCCGTACTACTCATGTTAGGCTTATGTCCCACACTTATTCCCCCTTACTCCTGGCGGCTTAAAAATCATTTAATCACTCTTCCAATTCTCAAACTTGAATTTTCAGACTTAATAAAGAATTACCTCGTGGTTAATGATACCCCTCATATCCCCACAGAAATAATATGGGCATCACTGAAAGCCTTTCTGAGAGGTCATTACATGACTAAGGAAGCCCAGTTCAAAAAGATGCAAAACTCATCTCTAGCCACTCTAACTTGTCATCTTAGATCACTTAAGAGTTCCCTTGCTACCTCTTATACTATCAACCTAAACACTCAAATATCTGATCTGATGAAACAGATCAGAGACTTGGAACTTCAGAAAACACAGGTAAACCTGGAGAAACTTAAACAGATCTACTACTATAAAAGTAATAAGATCTCCTCATTTCTAGCTTCTAAACTGAGACACAGAACCGCTCAGTCCAAAATCATACGAATTAATTTGAGTAAACGGTGCAGTCACCTCACCAAAAGACATTGGGGAGACTTTCCGAGCGTACTACCTGGATTTGTACAATTTATCAGATTCCGACCCAACCCCTCTTATAGAGGCACAGGAGATCCGACAGTTCCTAGAGTCTCTCAACCTCTCTTCGGTTAATCCGGAGCTCTCCCATGATCTCACTGCCCAGATCACGCCGAAAGAAGTCAGTGATACCATTAAAGGTCTCAAAATTTCTAAGTCCCCAGGTCCTGATGGATTTCCGGGACAGTTTTACAAGACCTATGTGGACATTATAACCCCGGTTTTATGCAGAGTCTTTAACGAAGTGATGGGAAAAAGTTCCTTCCGTGCAGAATATTTAATGGCATCTATTACTACTATCTTTAAGCCTGGTAAAAAACCCCTGGATTGTGGAAGCTACCACCCCATCTCCTTGTTGAATATTGACACAAAGCTGTATGCTAAAATCCTAGCCAATCGGTTATCCAAACTGCTTCCTTCCCTGGTGCATCCTAATCAGGTTGGGTTCGTTCCCATGAGAGAGGGACCTGACGCCACTAGATATGTGTTGGACATCTTAATCCAAGCAGCCAACACAGCAACGCCCATGCTCGCCCTGTCACTGGATGCCGAGAAGGCCTTTGACAGGGTGAGATGGGTTTACTTATGGGAAACCATGAAAGTTTTTCAATTCCCAACAGCCTTCATCACAGCCATTCAAGCACTCTATTCTAGTCCTTCAGCTGTAGTTCGAGGTGTTGGATTCCAATCTGACCCTTTTAAAATATCCAATGGCACTAGGCAGGGATGCCCCTTGTCACCCTTGCTTTTTGCGTTAGCAATAGAACCCATTGCACAAGCGATCAGACTAGACCCGAATATTATGGGGTTTTCCACCCAGGGAATACAGCACAGAATTTCACTATATGCTGATGACATTACATTACTTTTAACACAACCCTTTCAATCCCTCCCTGCTGTATTTAATCTTCTCAAATACTTCTCCTCTCTAAGCTACTATAAATTGAATCTCTCCAAGACGGAAGCTCTTCATATCCACATATCTCCTCCTGATCTCATTCGCTTGCAGAAGCTATATAATTTTCACTGGTCCGATCAGTCAATTAAACTGTTAGGAGTTCACCTTAGTATGGATACCTCTATTGTAGTTGCAAAAAACTTCTCCGACATGCTCCCTGAGTGGTGCGGGCTACTGGACTCTTGGGAATTCCGGGAGATATCTTGGACTGGTAGGATAGCAGCGATCAAGATGACATTTATCCCTAAAATTATCTATCTATTTTGGGCCCTCCCCATAAACTTGCCCAGATCCATTCTGAACAAAATGCAGAGTCTCGTCACATCCTATGTTTGGAAAGGCAAGACGCCAAGGACGGCCACTCACACTCTCCAGAGGCACGTCTCTGATGGCGGTCTAAGTCTCCCTAACATTATACTATACTTTCAAGCAGCTCGCCTCACTCACTTATTAAACTGGAGTTATACCTCTAACTCTGCTTCCTGGTGAGCGGTGGAATTATCCCTACTCCCTAGTGGTCTCCAGTTACAAGATTTACCTTGGGTTCCCACACACTATAGAAAAGACCTCAAACTGACTCATACAGTAATTTTTGAGACCCTACAGTTTTGGGACCAAATCAGGCACTCCCCTAATATAGCTCCCCACCCTTCCCCAAGACAGACAATTTCTAGCACTCTCATTTGCTTACCAGATTTCCATATATTTGCATGGACTCAATATGAGGTTAAATATGTATCAGACCTATACGACCGGGCTAATACCCTCTCCCATGTTAACCTATGCAGAAACCTCCAATTACCAAGTTCTTTGAATTTCGAATTTTTCCGCCTCTGCTCTATCCTTAAATCATGGAGGTTCCCCGGTACAACACTCAGAGATACAACAAACTTGGAAAGACGTTGGTCACTAGCTGTACAGATCAAAGGCGCTCTTTCTTACCATTACAACACACTTATTGAACCATACTCGCTCCACAAATTATCCCAACATATAGCTTGGGAAAAAGAGTTAAGTTTCATTTGCGATATTGATATCTGGCATAGGGAAATTTTAATTACAAAGAAAATTCTGCACTGTGCCACCCTGTGGGAATTACACTTCAAAATCACAGTACGTTGGCACTTAGTTCCAGTCACTCTCCACAAGATATACCCTAATCACTCACCTGCCTGCTGGAGAGGTTGCGGTCATTTAGGCACACAGAGTCACATATGGTGGTTCTGCCCACTCATCACCCCCCTCTGGTCCCAACTCTTCAATGTACTTAGGCGACTGGGAATTGCCTACCCGCTAAGCCCCCAGACATGTATTCTTCATTTAGAGTTCCCTCCACTGACTACTTCACAAAAATATCTGACGATATACTTATTAATGTCCACCAAACTAGAGATCGCGAAGGCCTGGAAGCAGAGATCCCCTCCTTCCATCAGACAGGTCATGGCCACTGCGTCATTCATTCACAAGATGGAATCTTATGCATATGCTGCCATGGACTCGTCTGACACATCACTTGGGAACTGTTCAACTATACCTTGATATATGGCGTCCTTGGGTAGAGCAAATTACCCCCTCAGAAATCTAATTCTCTTCTTTAATTGCCCCCCCCCTCATTCCTTCCCCTAAAACCTTTACTTCCCCTTTTCCCCTATTATTACTCTCCCTCATTCCCCCCTTCTTCCTCCCTCTTTCCCTCCCATCCTCCCTCCCCCACTTTTTTTTTTTTTCTTCCCTCCCCTCCTACACACCCCTTCTACGAGTCATTAAACACCTCCATCTTCTGCACATCAGTAATATGTATTAGAAAAAGAGAAATCACTTTTGTAACTTCAGGTTATACTTCTATCAATGTCTTATTGGTCATTAAGTTTAAGCTCTTAACCTTCTCTCCGCAAAGTTAAGGAAATGGGGCTAAGACCCCACTGTAATCCTTTGCTATAATGTACCATTGCATAACTGTTCATTTCCTCTTGGTTCCTATTTTTGTTTTCTTTTACTTGACGATAACTGAAGTTACTCTTGAATACAAAAGAACTTATGTATATTGGAATTAATGTTATCCCTGCGTGGATATTGATCATTTACATGTTTGCATTTATTTTTCTCAATAAAAACTCTTTTAAAAAAAAAATATATATATATATATATTAACCCCTAATCCGCCATTAACCAACATTGCAATAAACCTAATAAATGTATTAACTCTTAATCCGCCATTAACCCACATCGCAATAAACCTAATAAATGTATTAACCCCTAATCCGCAAAACCCACACAATGCAAATAACTAATTAAATTACTAAACCCTCTAACCTAACACCCCCTAAATTAACCCCAATTACCTAAATTAAAAAATACTAAGTTACAATTAAAATAAAAAGCTAGCATTACTTAAAAATAAAAAAAAAGATTAAATTAATCTAAGATTACAAAAAATAAAAAAAGTCTAACATTACATAAATAAACCAGATTATTAAAAATAAAAAAAATAAAATGAAAGGGACATAATATTCATATGCTAAATCCCTTGAAACTAATGCAGTATAACTATAAAAAGCTGACAGGAAAATATCACCTGAGCATCTCTATGTTAAAAAGGAAGATATTTTACCTAACAACTTCCTCAGCTCAGCAGAGTAAGTTCTGTGGAAAAAGTTATACTCAGCTGCTGCCCAACTGCAGGTAAAAAAAAAAAAAAGAAGAAATGAACAGCAGCCATTCAGAATCAACAGTGCTGAGGTCATGAACTATTTTACTGTGATTTCATGAGATTTGACTTAACTCTCATGAGATTTGACTTAACTCTCATGAGATTTCATAGTAAACTTCCTTAAACTGAATAGGGAAATAAGATGAGAGTGCACAAAAGCTCACTCACTTAGCTGTCCCGGGACAGACATACTGATTTGCTGCTTAGAAGTCCTTTACAATGGGATGTGGCTACTGAGGAACTTTTGAGGTAAAATTTCTTTCTTTTTTTACATAGAGATGTTCAGGTGATGTTTTTTAGTCAGCTTTTTACAGCTATGCTGCATCACTTTCAAGTGTTTCAACATTTGGGTATCATGGCCCTTTAATCCCTATGAAAATAAAAAAGTCCCCCCCCAAATAAAAACACCCCCTAATCTAATACTAAACTACCAATAGCCCTTAAAAGGGCCCTTTGTAGGGCATTGCCCTAAGTTAAACAGCTCTTTTACCTTAAAAAATAAGGTACAAGTTAAACAGTAAAAACCCCCACCCACCAAACCTCCCCAAAAAAATAACCTAACACTATAAAATCCTAAACTAGCAATTGCCCCTAAAGGGCAATCAGGTCTTTTACTGCCAGCGCCGTATATGTGATTCCCCGATGTGCGATGGGAATTTATGGGCAATGTAGGTTTCAGCAGTTATGCTGAAGCCTGCGCCGCATATGTAATCTCGCCCGAGGAGGAAAAAATACATGACTGTGTCTGCACATCAGATGCATGCTCCCTTGCAAGTTCTGAGGAAATTATGAGGTAAGATGTCTTCCTTTTTTTGTGTAGAGATGGTCAGGTGAGATTATCTAGTCAGATTTTCACAGCTATGCTGCATCACTTTCAAGTGCTTCAACATTTGGGGATCATGGCCCTTTAAAGGGACAGTCAAGTCAAAAAGAAAACTTTAAATAGGGCATGTAATTTTAAACAACTTTCCAATTTACTTTTATTACCAATTTTGCTTTGTTCTCTTGGTATTCTTAGTTGAAAGCTAAATCTAGGAGGTATATGCTAATTTCTTAGACCTTGAAGGCCACCTCTAATCTGAATGCATTTTGAGTTTTTCTCCACTAGAGGGCATTAGTTCATGTGTTTCATATAGATAACATTGAGCTCAGGCACATGAAGCTCCTAAGAGCAAGCACTTATTGGCTAAAAATTCAAGTCTGTCAAAAAAACTGAAATAAGGGGGCAGTTTGCAGAGCCATAGATACAAGGTAATCACAGAGGTAAAAAGTATATTATTATAACTGTGTTGGTTATGCAAAATTGGGGAATGGGTAATAAAGGGAGTATCAACCTTTTAAACAACAACAATTTTTTAAGCTCCATTAACAGACAAACTAAAGATGGCCCCACTTTAAGAAACATTCTTGAGTTTCTGATATAATATTTTTTTATATACAAAACTGTCACAAATGAGCAATGGTGAAAAATGGGAAAAAAAATGTAAAAAAAATTATACTTAACAATTGCCAAACAATGCATATGCTGTAGCTAAAATAGTCCACTAAGTAAAGTGATATTTGTCTTATCTTCTCTTTGTAACTCGAACAAATATTAGAACTTAATTTTAATATATATTTCTCCTACTGAGAAGACCAAAGCAGTTCTGCTCTAAAGATTTCTGCTTGTGATTAGATAAGTTAGAAAACATATTTTTATTTTTTAGGTTTGCATTGTTATGTTAATTTTGTATCATTTCATGTGTGCTATAACAAAATATCCTATTACTCTTAGACATGCTGAGTTCAATTTCTGTGTGTTTTGTACAAAGCTGAATCCAGAAGACAGAAAAAAATGTAGGATTTTATTCAGAAAAAGAAACATCTGTCATTGCTTTATATTCACACGAAAAAAGGAGCCATCCACCCATATCACAGATTTGCAGTTTAACATTTTGTATCTATCACTATGAGAACTTAATGGCCCAAGTTATATTACAAACTCTATTATATTATACTTGGTTTCTTGGCTTATTGAAAACATTGATGAAATTTGACATCTGCAAGAATATTCTAAGGACAACTGTCATAAGATGGCTACAGATTAGATTTGCAGACAGCTTTCTCAAACAGATGGGGTAAAGTTTAGGAACCAGAAGACTAGTCTATGGAATAACACTTGCAGATATGTTATTAATTTGTTATCATCATGTAATGGTGATTTTTGGTTAAATTGCAATAATATATAATTTTTAAAGGGACATTGCACTCTAAGATCCCCCCTCTTTAATGTGTTTTCAGTGCTCAAATGTACTTGCTGGAGTGTATTTTAACTGTTTGAAAACATCTACTTTACCTTTATTTTTATTTTAAATAGCTGTTTTTGCCTGTTGTATACCAATCTACACTGAAAATAAGTAACACATGTTTTTGCTATAAAACAGCTGTGTAATAGGAGAAAATAACACTGATTAATCTCCCAGTGGGGACTGTAAGAGAGAGATCTTTCATGTGAAATAGCTGCTTGTGCTTGTTCAACCCCCAGACATAATTAGCATTTCAATACCTAACAAATACTTGAAGGCTCAGCCCATTGTTATAGGCACATGCTAGGTGATGGTTTTAATTAATAAAAAAAAAATGCTATTTCAAATATAGAAATAAACACAAAATAATAATTACTCATATATTTAACAATCTGATGTAGGTATAACAAATCATTTAGAACAAATTATTCTATATTAAAGGGACAGTCTAAACCAGAATTTTTTATTGTTTTAAAAGATAGATAATCCCTTTATTACCCATTTCCCAGTTTTGCATAACCAACACAGTTATAATAATATACTTTTAACCTCTGTGATTATCTTGTATCTAAGCCTCTGCAAACTGCCCCTTTTCAGTTCTTTTGACAGACTTGCAGTCTAACCAATCAGTGCCTGCTCCCAGATAACTTCTTGTGCACGAGCACAGTGTTAACTATATGAAATACGTGCACTAACACCCTCTAGTGGTGAAAAACTGTTAAAATTCAATCTGAAAGAGGTGGGCTTCAAGGTCTAAGAAATTAGCATATGAACTTCCTAGGTTAAGCTTTCAACTAAGAATACCAAGAGAACAAAGCAAAAATGGTGATAAAAGTAAATTGGAAAATTGTTTAAAATTACATGCTCTATCTGAATCATAAAGGTCGATTTTGGCCTAGACTGTCCCTTTAAATTACTATAAAAAAGGCTTAGCCCCTTGACTGACAAAAATAGTTGCAATGGATTGCATAGCAATGTGTTTCATGCTTTAGTTACAATTGCTGGCTTGCAACTTTGTTACTCTGTTGTGGACCCTGATGGGTGAATAAAGGTCTATTTTATGAAAAAAATTATGGCTGGGCTCACTTATCTATCATTTACCATTACTGTAACAAATGTCCACAGCACTTTTTTATATAAAATTTCCTTTATTTGTCACACAACTTCACATGTTAAAGCGACGTTTCGGGTTACCCATTAGATGGACGGATTAAGTTCCCAGCTAGGGACTCTGTCCCCCCATTTTTGTGGGGCATTGGGGATGCTGTTCGTTCTCTGCCTGCATTTATTAATACACAAGATCATTCTGGTACAGTGCCGACCCATGCTCTTGCGTTAAAACCTCATGAAAGCATGGCCTGTCAATAACCTTGAATAAATAGGTTTGGGTTGATTTATCTCCAGCACTTGTCAGGTTAACTTGCTGTAAGCATATTCACAAAAGCAAATATTGCAAGGGCTCCCAAGCAGCCTCTGCAGTTTGATAAATGGAGCCCACAATATTGATTATTAGATTGAACATTTTTGCTCTCAGCAAACTTTAACATTCTGATTATTGTTTCAGTTGTGGACAAGTTTAATAGCTCAAAAGTGTACACTGCTTACGATTCTTTTTCTATTTTTTTAAGTAAATAGGAAATAACCATATTTTTTTAATATGTGAACTGTATTTGTTCAAAACTTTTTAGTTTGGTTCAAGGCTGTTGAAATAAAGTCCAAAGCTGATCAATTTGCGTGTATTATGATGGCTAGGTTGGTATTTTTAAGCACAAAAATGATATGCCAATATAGCAATTCCAGGATAAAAATAATAATTAATAGTGTATATTTAAAACAACTAGAGGACTTCCATCCAAATTAGTATAGTCTAAATTCACTAAACCTTGCTGGAGCCCAGAGTGAGCAGCTAAAAGACTTTTCGGAAACACTATCCAATAAGATAAATTGCTGATCAATGCTACTCCAAGCCCATTGTCATATATGGGACTATATTAATAAAGCTGTAGCTAAAACATGGGGTAAAAGACTTAAAACATTGTGGACTGATCCATCCAAGTGAATACATAGGTGACAATGCCTACTCTTGTGCAATCTGTCACGCAAAAGCAGAGGTGGGTCTGCACAAGAAATTATAAATACCGGTAGCCAATGCTGCCCCTCTCCCGGTAGCCAATGCTGCCCCTCTCCCAGTAGCCAATGCTGCCCCTCTCCCATCGAATCCTGACACACAGGTTCCCTGGCTGGGAACATTGCTCTCCCACATTATAGTAACTGTTGTCCATATAATACTATCACTTCTGAAACCCTTCTATATGGCATAAATAAATCTAACGGCGATGTTATTAGCACATTATCTATTTTTCAGTATGCTTATTTTAACTAAAAACTTAGCAACTGTATCTCTTATTTTGAGGTTTTTTTTGCAAATATGGAAAGGATGGCTTGAAAGGCCTTAAATCTTCATGAAAATACGAGTTTATATACAAGATCCATTTTGTGTGCAGTGTCTCACGTTAATTTTTGCATTGGATGTTCTTTACATACTCATTTAGAAAAATCAAGAGACTATTGTCCACAATCAGTTACAAGGCCTATTCCCTTTTAATTATGCATTTTTTTGGATGACAGCAAATTAAGGATTTTTGAAGCCTAAAATTTGATTTTGTATGATATACTATTTAAAATAGATTTTGAATTGTTGAAAAGAAGTGTACATGCTATGTTTACTTTACCAGCAATCTTTACAATAGGCACAAAGTCTTTAAATTGATGTTGAATTTTTTTTCAACTTTTAGCTATTAACAAAGGTGTTGGATTTTTGTATTGCAATAGCTGCATTAGTTGAGTGGAGTGTCACTTGTGGCTCCTATTAAACTCAACTAATGCCATTAAATATAAATATTCCTTTAGTTCACACTGAAGCTTTTAACAACCTTTAACCAACACAATGCTGATGTAAACCGGCTCTTTTGGAAAACTGGCTTTATGCTTGCGAAAAATGATCACACTAAGATCTGAATTTGCACAGATCTTTCACAAGCATAAAGAGCCGAAGTCAAGCTGTCGCATTCCCATGTCTAATGTCTATCTCCACTAAATATAAAGTGAAAGAATATTCTATGCAACTAGTTTATAAAAAAAGTATAACCATTTTAAAATATATGTTACATATATAATTGTTTTAAAATGTTACACGCACATAATACATTTAAAATTATATTTCAGAATGATATTTCTTTCAAATATTTTATAAGTAAATATAAATATATGTAAAATACATTAAAACCTTATAGTGCTGTATATATTAAATTAGAAAAGGGGTTCAAAATGTTATGTGTGTGTGTGCATAAAATGTTTTAAAAACACAAAGAAACATAAGTAAATACATGAATCGGAAATAGATGTAAATCCAATAGTATAGTAAATATTTTAAATATATTTGTTCATCTATTGAGCTGAGTCAGTCAAAGGCCGAATGTTGCAAGTTTTATATCTACTGAGTTATAGTTGCTAAGCAACACTAAAAATCATTTAGGGTGGTAAACATTAACTAAAACTGTGGGTGGGGCTACACTTAGGGCAAGATTTATCAATCTGCAAACCGTTAGGAATCATATGTTGTGAACCTATCCGCATTTGATCGCAGATTGTGGGGCACATTTGGTCTCCATATTTATCATTGCATGGGCAAACACTTGTGCAATGCTATCCCCCCTACCCTCATGGAACCAATTGCGTGAGTGTAGGGCTTGTCAATCACTCCAGTCGAATGAATCAGGGTTGATTTTCATCCGCCAACTCTTAATTAGTGAGAGGGTTTAAGTGGTCACAGGAAGGGTTTAAGTGGTCACAGGAAAAGACAATGGCACTACTCATAAGTAATAAACGTTCCCCTTTGAAAATATTTTTAATAATAATATATTAGGGATTGGTGCTTGTACTGGTCATAACTTTTACAAAAAATCAGTAAAGAAATGATAGAAGAGTACAAATGTAGCACTCATGAAGGTTGAAGAAAAATATATGTGGAAAATTGGAATAAAATATTTATTCCTTTTACTATATATACTAAATATTATTAAAAACTGGGGGTATACATATAATTTAAAAGAATGTGTATGTCTATTTGAAATGAATCCCAAGAGTATATGGACTTAAACCTGTTGGGATATTTGATTTGTCTCGTGAATAGATAACTAACCATAATACTGACCACTGGTATAGTATGGAGTTTACATGTGCCTGAAATAGGTACTTATTGGTTCACCGTTAGTAATCACTTGGAGTGTGAATTGCTGAGAATAAACCAGGATATAATGTCTTTGTTGAACAAAAGGTGAGATGGATACGTATATCTGTACCTGTACCAATAATTACGGTGTAAATACCTGGGTTTGAAAATATTCAACACCTATACCTTGTAATTACCGTTAGTATCAACTTAGTAACAGTCTGGAAATACCAGCACAAAATACCTATTAGTTTACCCTGGATTATAAAAGGTAAGGAAAGTAAATATGTCTATTCCTATACCTGGGATTGACGTGTGAGTCCCCAGGTCTGGAAATATCAGACACCTATACCTTGTAATTACCGTTGGTCACGAATATATAACTGTCTGGAAGTGCCGAGACAGAATACCTGTTGTTTTATCTTGAATACTGGAAGGTAAGGTGTGTAAATATGTTCAAATTTTTACCCGGTGTTACCTAAGTCTAGAAATAGCAGACACCTATAGCTAGAGATTGACGTTAGTTACAACTATGTGACGGTCTGGGAATACCAGAACAAGATACCTGTTTAATTACCATTGATGATAAGAAAAGAGGTGAATAAGTGTATCTCTGCTTATACCTGAGGTTACCATATAATTTCCTAGGTCTGGATATGCCGGACACCTATACCTGGTGATTACCGTTAGTGACAGCTATACAGGAATCTGGAAATACCAGAACATCTATACCTTTTAATTACCATTAATAACAACTACAGGGAGTGCAGAATTATTAGGCAAATGAGTATTTTGACCACATCATCCTCTTTATGCATGTTGTCTTACTCCAAGCTGTATAGGCTCAAAAGCCTACTACCAATTAAGCATATTAGGTGATGTGCATCTCTGTAATGAGAAGGGGTGTGGTCTAATGACATCAACACCCTATATCAGGTGTGCATAATTATTAGGCAACTTCCTTTCCTTTGGCAAAATGGGTCAAAAGAAGGACTTGACAGGCTCAGAAAAGTCAAAAATAGTGAGATATCTTGCAGAGGGATGCAGCACTCTTAAAATTGCAAAGCTTCTGAAGCGTGATCATCGAACAATAAAGCGTTTCATTCAAAATAGTCAACAGGGTCGCAAGAAGCGTGTGGAAAAACCAAGGCGCAAAATAACTGCCCATGAACTGAGAAAAGTCAAGCGTGCAGCTGCCAAGATGCCACTTGCCACCAGTTTGGCCATATTTCAGAGCTGCAACATCACTGGAGTGCCCAAAAGCACAAGGTGTGCAATACTCAGAGACATGGCCAAGGTAAGAAAGGCTGAAAGACGACCACCACTGAACAAGACACACAAGCTGAAACGTCAAGACTGGGCCAAGAAATATCTCAAGACTGATTTTTCTAAGGTTTTATGGACTGATGAAATGAGAGTGAGTCTTGATGGGCCAGATGGATGGGCCCGTGGCTGGATTGGTAAAGGGCAGAGAGCTCCAGTCCGACTCAGACGCCAGCAAGGTGGAGGTGGAGTACTGGTTTGGGCTGGTATCATCAAAGATGAGCTTGTGGGGCCTTTTCGGGTTGAGGATGGAGTCAAGCTCAACTCCCAGTCCTACTGCCAGTTTCTGGAAGACACCTTCTTCAAGCAGTGGTACAGGAAGAAGTCTGCATCCTTCAAGAAAAACATGATTTTCATGCAGGACAATGCTCCATCACACGCGTCCAAGTACTCCACAGCGTGGCTGGCAAGAAAGGGTATAAAAGAAGAAAATCTAATGACATGGCCTCCTTGTTCACCTGATCTGAACCCCATTGAAAACCTGTGGTCAATCATCAAATGTGAGATTTACAAGAAGGGAAAACAGTACACCTCTCTGAACAGTGTCTGGGAGGCTGTGGTTGCTGCTGCACGCAATGTTGATGGTGAACAGATCAAAACACTGACAGAATCCATGGATGGCAGGCTTTTGAGTGTCCTTGCAAAGAAAGGTGGCTATATTGGTCACTGATTTGTTTTTGTTTTGTTTTTGAATGTCATAAATGTATATTTGTGAATGTTGAGATGTTATATTGGTTTCACTGGTAAAAATAAATAATTGAAATGGGTATATATTTGTTTTTTGTTAAGTTGCCTAATAATTATGCACAGTAATAGTCACCTGCACACACAGATATCCCCCTAAATTAGCTAAACCTAAAAACAAACTAAAAACTACTTCCAAAAATATTCAGATTTGATATTAATGAGTTTTTTGGGTTCATTGAGAACATGGTTGTTGTTCAATAATAAAATTAATCCTCAAAAATACAACTTGCCTAATAATTCTGCACTCCCTGTATATAACAGTCTGGAAATACCAGAACAAGATACCTGTTAATTGACCATAGATAATAAAAGGTGAGTTAAAATATATCTACACCTATACCTGGGGTTACTGTGTGATTGACAAAGTCAGTAAATACCGGACACCTATACCTTGTAATTACCGTTAATAGTGACTTAGTATCTCTATTGAGGTTACTGTATGATTGACAGAGTCCAGAAATACCGGACATCTATACCTTGTAATTACCGTTAATAGTAACTGAGTATCTCTATTGGTAAATACTAAATGCCTCACCATAGAGGTGCCACTGTCTGAAAATACCAAACTCCTATACCTTGTGATTACCATGAGTAACAGCTAGTTAGTAATTACAGAGTAACTGTGCCTACTGATTACCAAACACCTATACCGGCTACCAAAAGCCTATACCTTTAAATTACCGTTGTTGGTGGTAAGGTACTGGATTACATTTTTCTGGCTTAGGCTGGATGGAAAACCATACCTGGGGTAAGATAGACCCTTAGAGCGGTCAGTACCACATAAAATATCAGGTAGTTACCATTAATACTAAAGTAGACATAACGTTAAAAACATAATAAACAACAGGGGGGATGTCACTGACGCGTTTCACCGAGGTGGCTGTATCAAAAGGAAGAAGTGGTGTAAACTGCAGATTCATAAATGTCAGTTGCAGGCTCAAATGAGCAAGCCTGCAACCATTTAGGGACTTTACCTCATGATAAATCTTCACTTAATGCATACAAATATTTTCATTCCCAAATAAAAAAAAAATGAGGAAAAGTGTTATCATGAAGCAAAATAGAAGCAATGTGTATTATACACCCATCACTTTTAATAATGATTTTGCTCAATTTTAAGGCTTGCCATCTAAATTTCTCCAAACTTCTATAAACAAAATGTTATGAGATATTTAATGCTGCGGATCAACTAAAACTTTTTATAAGTGACAACATGCTAAACCTCTCAGCAGGTTGCTGCTTTTTTATTCAGAGCCATTGCTTTGCAAAGAAAACCTGCCATACAAAGCTTGAGATTCAATATCTTTCCTCAATGCATTTTGCTGCGACCTGCATGGTATGCAAACTGCTAGATTTCTGTCCCTGCAAGTTTAAATTAATGCAGCTCAGTGAAACACATAAGGCTGTGACACACTGAGAGCGGAGCGGCGTGCAGCGTGTACATGCGGCTGTGTGCGCTCAGTGTGTCCTGCCTTTTCATCTTTGAGCACTCTGCTGCATCAGGTCGCGTAGCTGAGCGCTCAGAGATGAAATATTTGAACTTCAGAAGTGATACGACGTGGAGCGAAGCAGCTGCTTCGCCTCGTGCCGCATCGCTTGCAGTGTGTAACAGCCTTTACAGATGTTAATTACTTACTGAATATGCTGAGAGTTACAAGAAAAATTTAAATAACCAAGGAAAGTCATTTTCTAGTCCACTCACTAATACTTTAGGAACCACACAAAATATGATACAATATAAAAATGAAGGGCTTGATTACTAGTGGAGCACTATCGGTTGCACGCGAGCGGCCATTTGCATGCAAGTTAAATTACGCTCATGTTACAAGTTGAAAGTAAATGTGAATGTGTGAACGCAATCACGATTTAAGCTGGAATGATTAACGCAACTTCAGAGCTCTGGTTCACTGTTATGCAAGTCAAAAAGTGTCATAAAACACATCATTACAAAGTACAGTTACACTTATAATAACGCCATCTAATAAAAATAATTTAAAAAAAAAATTGCAATTAAAAGTTATAAGGGTTCAAAGAATTCGGAATAACTCTAACAGAGCCACAGGGGTCTCTCAGTTGCAATTGATGAGGGACAAATTCCTTCAAAGAGGTTATAAGGCACAGATGGTGGATGGCATACTACAGGAGGTGATGGGGTCTACACAGGACAGCCTTATTAACAAAAGCACTGCAGTTCGTGAATCCAAAAAATTAATTATGGCCACTACGTTTGCTCCCAACACAACTGAAGCAGGAAAGGCCTTGAGACAACATTGGCCCATGATACAATCAGACCCAAGACTTGTCTTTTCTTAGGACCTTACTCCAATGATAGCATATAAGAGGGGTACCAATTTGCTGGACATCCTGGTCATGACTGACCCAAAGAATTGCTATCAGAACAGGACATATAAAAATGTCAAAGGATCCTACAGATGTTTGGGATGCACTACGTGCAATGGGCTCATCTCTACAAAGACATTTCATCACCCACATACTAATAAAGTTTTTTCCATCAAGCATTCCATCACATGCACTACCACCCACATGGTGTATTTGCTATTTTGCCTATGTGCCCGGTTCTATGTGGGCAAAACTATAGGTACACTCCGGGAGAGGATGGCCAACCACAGGCGGGCAATTCGATTGGCTCTTACGTCTGGGGAATCCGAACAGCTGGTAGCAAGGCACTGTGCACGAATGGGTCACCAAGTATCCTCTATTAGATACATTTTAATTGATCATATCTCCTGCCTGGACAGGGGTTGTGACCGGGATAAGACACTACTCCGACGAGAGGCCGAGTGGATGTACCGCTTGGGTACGATAATTCCGGGTGGCTAAAATTCACAGCCGGATTTTAGGATGCTCACCTAAGTTGGAGATACATACTTGGGGTACGTGAGGCATGGGAGTTGACTCTGTCCAGGGGAGCTGTGGACCAGGCCCCGCTGGGGGTAGACCCACTGTCTCCTCTGGGTCATATGGTGCATTTGGGTCACCTTTGTGTTCCTTTTGCATTATTAAGCCAACATACCCCACCTCAGTGGGTTACCCATTTTTCTCCTAGACCTAATAAAAGAGCCCACCCGGTTCCATACATCCACACCATCTGGAATTTGTCTTGTTATGTATACAAATAGGTGATATATGGTTAACATGCAACATGTATTGTTTTCCCTTCTAGATAGACAAGAAGATTCTGTATATTACATCAAGGGATTTCTGATATGGGATGTGACACAACCTGTTACAGTAGTATATTTCACATTGGTCATTAAGGAAGGTTGGTAAGGGGATGATATAATGTCTCATACCTTTTAAAGGATTAGTAGGTTTCTCCTTTTCCCTTATATATTTAAATTATGGTTCACCATGGAGGGTTGGAACTAATCTATTGCAGCTTGTGTGCCGAGAATCGGCAATGAAGTAATTCTGTGAATGTTAATTTCATACTTTTGTTGGGATAGCTCCTAACTAGATAATAGCGCTATTTCTACTATGCTATTATTATAAGCTTGGTTAAAGTTCTATCTAACTTTTACTTTTTATTCTTTTATAGTTTAGAATTTACCTTATGTAACTTAAGTTTCAAAACCGCTCACCATTCTCATAAGGTGCTAACAGACACACTGTCTAAGTGCTTTGACCCAGCTCGGACACCGTAGCTGGAGTTTACATGGGGATGTGTGTATATGTGTTGCTATGGCAACCAACACGATCGCCGTGTATATAGCTCCTTTGAAATGAATGAGTGGGTCTTTCTATGAAATGGCTTAAGTATGTTATTTGCCATCTATGGCTGTATAATACACGTTTAAGTATTTATCGTATGCATTTAATTTGCACTAGTTTTTTCGATCGCACAAACTGACTATTACACATTTGAACACATTGAGACTTGGATTCCCAGGATGGATGTGTATTCTAATGTGGATCCACTGTATAAATATATAACTCGAGATATTTAGAGTTGAATTAATGTTTATTTGACATTCACACACCGGATGTGCTATGTTAAACAGCACTTCTGGTTCTTCACATTACCTGGAACGCATGGCTTGCGTTCCAGCACGATGCTGTGGTGATTGTGTTCACTGATTGTACACAGGTATTACTTGTTAACCTTTAATTTTATTGTGTGTGCATGTATTTATTGGTCACATTTTCACTTGTATGCTATGCTGATGAAGGGGAAGATATCCCTGAAAACGTTTCATCAATAAACAAGAGCCTGCAAAAAGACCCATGAGTGCATTTCTATCGTAAGGAATATATTTTGCATTCTTGCACTCAGGCGGATATCCCTAGGAGGGTAACACAGCTAGATGGACGGTATATGTATATATATATATATATATATATATATATATATATATATATATTTGTACAAAAATCAATTAAATATATATTTAAATATTTATTTAAGAATAAATAGTACATATTCTGAGCAATATGTGCAAAATGATATTCTTATGTTGCATTTTACATAACCGCGTATTTTCTTCAACTTTTTTGGCACCACTGAAGTCTATGGGGAATGCGAATTTGCATTTGCAACCTCTCAAATTCTATTTGTTACCGTGACTTTGCAAATGTGAGAGCGCAAACTTTTTACTTTCAACTCATAATACAAGCGCGAATCTCCAAGCACAAGAAAACACAAGCGCAAACTAACGCTCCACTCGTAATGTGGCATGAAGTTGTTTAGAAGATATTGGGCTAGATTACAAGTGGAGCGCTAATTAATTTGCCAATTTGTGGGCGTGTGTGATAAATAAACAGCCATTACAAGTGGCTGGTTATTGCTACCCCGAGTTTGCAATAGCAATTAGTGTTTATATAATTAACCAGATCTCAAATCTCTTGTTAATTTTATGTGTCCCAATGCCCCCAAAATACACTGTAGTGTATTTTATTAAAAAATTAAAATTGTAGCATTATTATGTTAATAAAATAACTGCACTAGGCAGTATTTTGGGGGTAAGGTTAGCGGGAGTGCATTTACATTGTGGTCTATGGGAATTGTGTGTTCCCAGTAAATATATATGTATATGCTTATATACATATATATTTATGTGTATATTCAAATATATATAATATATATCTGTATATTACCATATGCACTATATTTGCTGCCATCGCTGCACAACTTACCCCCTTCTCTGCACTTTGGTTCTGTGCCGTGTATGATGGCATCAGAACAAGGCTCCCATAGGAGCCTACAGAAGCGCGCCCTCATGAGTGTAATTCTACCGAATAACACAACCGCAAGCTTGCGTTCGCATTGCTGTCAACTTGTATTACCAGTGCACATTAGCTTGCGCTGGTATTACTCGGTGGAGTGCAAATATCGCTTTCACAAAAGCGATATTTAGCACTCCACTTGTAATCTTGCCCATATTCATAAAAACAAAACAATGGTATACAAATTTGTAATTGAATAAAATTGGTATTATGGTACAATATTGTAATTTAATAGGCCTCTAATTCTCATTAATAAATGAAGACTATAACCTTAAATATTTTATTGAGCTTAAATTATATTATTGATGGGAATGTGTCTGGTGTTCAAGCCAGTGCAAGGCAGATTGTTATTTATGTGTTTATATTTGCATGTTTTTTTTTTAAAGTTAGTTTTATTTTGTTGGAATAAGTAACTAGTGGGGGGGTCACTTGTAATACATACGGCTAGATTTAGAGTTTTGTCGGTAAAGAGCCGCATAGCTAACATAGCTTTTTTCCCAATGAACCCATAAGACAACGCTGGTATTTAGAGTTGTCTGAAGGGCTGCGTTAGGCTCCAAAAAGGGTGTGTTGAGCCGAATGTACCGCCACTTCAACCCTCAATACCAGCGTTGCTTATGGTAGCTGTAAGCTGGCAAAACGTGCTCGTGCACGATTCCCCCATAGGAAACAATGGGGCAGTTTGGGATGAAAAAAAACCTAACACCTGCAAAAAAGCAGCGTTAAGCTCCCAACGCAGCCCCATTGTTTCCTATAAGTCTGCACCTAACACCCTAACATGAAACCCGAGTCTAAACACCCCTAACCTTACACTGATTAACCCCTAATCTGCCGACCCCGCTATCGCTGACACCTGCATTATACTATTAACCCCTAATCTGCCGCTCCGGACAACGCCGCAACGTACATTATACCTATGTACCCCTAATCTGCTGCCCTAACATTGCTGACCCCTATATTATATTTATTAACCCCTAATCTGCCCCCCCCAGCGTCGCCGCTACCTTACCTAAACTTATTAACCCCTAATCTGCCGACCAGACCTCGCCGCTACTCTAATAAAGTTATTAACCCCTAAACCGCTGCACTCCCGCCTCGCAAACCCTATAATAAATAATATTAACCCCTAATCTGCCCCCCCCAACGTCGCCACCACCTAACTGCTTAAATCAGCTAATCAGATTCGAGTTCAATCCGATTGGCTGATCCAATCAGCCAATCAGATTGAGCTTGCATTCTATTGGCTGTTCCGATCAGCCAATAGAATGAGAGCTCAATCTGATTTGCTGATTGGATCAGCCAATCAGATTTTTCCTACTTTAATTCCGATTGGCTGATAGAATCCTATCAGCCAATCGGAATTCGAGGGACACCATTTTGGATGACGTCATTTAAAGGAACCTTTATTCGGCGAGTAGGCGTTGGTTGAAGAGGATGGATCCGCGTCGGCTGGAAGAAGATGGCTCCGCTCCGGTTGGATGAAGATAGAAGATGCCGCTTGGATGAAGATGTCTGCCGGTCCGGACGTCCTCTTCTGGCCGGATAGGATGAAGACTTCTGCCGTTCCGGATGTCCTCTTTTGGTCCATCGGTGCCCGGCTGGGTGAACACGACTCAAGGTAGGGAGATCTTCAGGGGGGTAGTGTTAGGTTTATTTAAGGGGGGTTTGGGTTAGAGTAGGGGTATGTGGGTGGTGGGTTTTAATGTTGGGGGGGTTGTATTTTTTTTTACAGGCAAAAGAGCTGATTACTTAGGGGCATGCCCCGCAAAAAGCCCTTTTAAGGGCTGGTAAAAGAGCTGGTTACTTTTTAATTTAGAATAGAGTAGGGACCTTTATTATTTTGGGGGCCTTTTTTATTTTATTAGGGGGCTTAGAGTAGGTGTAATTAGCCTAATATTATTGTAATCTTTTTTTATTTTTTGTAATTTAGTGTTTGTTTGTTTTTGTAATTTAGTTTAGTTTATTTAATTGTATGTAATTGTAGGTAATTTATTTAATTAATTTATTGATAGTCTAGTGTTAGGTTTAATTGTAACTTAGGTTAGGATTTATTTTACAGGTAATTTTGTAATTATTTTAACTAGGTAGCTATTAAAAATTAATAACTATTTAATAGCTATTGCACCTAGTTAAAATAAATACAAAGTTGCCTGTAAAATAAATATAAATCTTAAAATAGCTACAATATAATTATTTGTTATATTGTAGCTATATTAGGGTTTATTTTACAGGTAAGTATTTAGTTTTAAATAGGAATACTTTAGTTAATAAGATTTAATTTATTTTGTTAGATTAAAATTATATTTAACTTAGGGGGGTGTTAGGGTTAGGGTTAGACTTAGCTTTAGGGGTTAATACATTTATTAGAGTAGCGGCGAGGTCCGGTCGGCAGATTAGGGGTTAATACTTGAAGTTAGGTGGCGGCGATGTTAGGGAGAGCAGATTAGGGGTTTATACTATTTATTATAGTGTTTGCGAGGCAGGAGTACGGCCATTTAGGGGTTACTACATTTATTATAGTGGCGGCGACATTGGGGCAGCAGATTAGGGGTTAATAAGTGTAGTTAGGTAGCGGCGACGTTGGGGGCAGCAGATTAGGGGTTAATAAATATTATGTAGGTGTCGGCGATGTTAGGGGCAGCAGATTAGGGGTTCATAGGGATAATGTAGGTGGCGGCAGTGTGCGGTCAGCAGATTAGGGGTTAAAAATATTTATTATAGTGGCGGCGATGTGGGGGGACCTCGGTTTAGGGGTACATAGGTAGTTTATGGGTGTTAGTGTACTTTAGAGTACTGTAGTTAAGAGCTTTATAAACCGGCGTTAGCCCATAAAGCTCTTAACTACTGACTTTTGTTTGTGGCTGGAGTCTTGTCGGTAGAGGCTCTACCGCTCACTTCAGCCAAGACTCCAAATACCGGCGTTAGGAAGATCCCAATGAAAAGATAGGATACGCAATTGGTGTAAGGGGATCTGCGGTATGGAAAAGTCGCGACTTGAAAGTGAGCGTTAGACCCTTTCCTGCCTGACTCTAAATACCAGCGGGCAGCCAAAAGCAGCATTAGGACCCCTTAGCGCTGCTTTTGACGGCTAACGCAGAACTCTAAATCTAGGCGATAGATTGTTAATGTGCTTGTGTAGAGTATGTATAATACAAATAATGTAAAAAGTGAATTCATTTATAAAAACAGTGCATGATGTAATCTGAACTATTGAGTGGCAATATATATATATATTTGATATATACATTCTGCTTTAAGTTTGAACCAATTTCCATTCTCTTGCATATCTGTCTTATATCTAGCTATTTTAAATTAGTTTGTAATTTTAATCTATCTGATCAGTTTTGCTTTAGACTTAGGGAAGAGAGAAAACTCTTCGAAGATTATCTTGTAGCATGAAATGTTATTCCATTAAAATGGTATCAATACAAACTTTAATACTCTGTTTTTTTATACTTCAGTTATTTTTGCATCTGATTTATTTAATGATTGCTGTTTAACTTGTTTATATAAACTGATTTATTCAATAGATTTTGAATTTTTTAACACCTAGAATCAGAATGGAGAAAAGAGATCATAACATTTTTTGAAAGTTTTTTTTTTAAAATACTATATTTAAAGGGACAGTCTACCCCAAAATGTTTATTGTTTAAAAAGATAGATAATCCCTTTATTACCCATTCTTCAGATTTGCATAACCAACACAGTTTTATTAATACTTATTTTACCTCTGCAATTACCTTGTATCTAAGCCTCTGCCTCCTTGTCTCAGTTCTTTTGACAGACTTGCATTTTAGCTAATCCGTGCTGACTGCCATATAGCACATGTGAACTAGCACTGTCTAACTATGAGAAACTGTGAAAATGCACTAAGAAAAGAGGCAGCCTTCAAGGGTTTAGAAATTAGCATATGAGCCTTCCCGGGTTTAGCTTTTGACAAAGAATAGCAAGAGAACAAAGCAAATTTGATGATAAAAGTAAACTGGAAAGTTGTTTAAAATTGCATGCCCTATCTGAATCCTGAAAGTTTTATTTTGACTAGACTGTCCCTTTAACTTACTTTACTAAAACTCTTTGCAGGTTTTTGAAAATAATAGTATGAAGTTTACACCACCAGAAAAGTTTTCAGGAATTTTAAACCCAATATTTTTCTTTCATGCTTTAGATAGATCATATCATTTTAAACAACATTCCAATTTATGTCTATTATCTAACTTGCTTCATTCTTTATATATCCTATGTTTAAAAATGCAATGCACATGGGGGAGCAAATCACACTAGGCATTTATGTGCAGCAACCAATTAGCAGCTACTGAGCCTATCTAGATATGTTTTTAAGCAAATGATATCAAGAGAATAAAGCAAATGAGATAATATAAATAAATTAGAAACTATGGCCTAGATTTAGAGTTCGGCGGTAGCCGTCAAAACCAGCGTTAGAGGCTCCTAACGCTGGTTTTGGCCGCCCGCTGGTATTTGGAGTCAGTGATTAAAGGGTCTAACGCTCACTTTTCAGCCGCGACTTTTCCATACCGCAGATCCCCCTACGCCATTTGCGTAGCCTATCTTTTCAATGGGATCTTCCTAACGCCGGTATTTAGAGTCGTTTCTGCAGTGAGCGTTAGAGCTCTAACGACAAGATTCCAGCCGCCTGAAAATAGCAGGAGTTAAGAGCTTTCTGGCTAACGCCGGTTTATAAAGCTCTTAACTACTGTACCCTAAAGTACACTAACACCCATAAACTACCTATGTACCCCTAAACCGAGGTCCCCCCACATCGCCGCCACTCGATTAAAATTTTTAACCCCTAATCTGCCGACCGCCACCTACGTTATACTTATGTACCCCTAATCTGCTGCCCCTAACACCGCCGACCCCTGTATTATATCTATTAACCCCTAACTTGCCCCCCACAACGTCGCCGCAAGCTACTTAAAATAATTAACCCCTAATCTTCCGACCGCAAATCGCCGCCACCTACGTTATCCCTATGTACCCCTAATCTGCTACCCCTAACATCGCCGACCCCTATGTTATATTTATTAACCCCTAATCTGCCCCCCTCAACGTCGCCGACACCTACCTACACTTATTAACCCCTAATCTGCCGAGCGGACCTGAGCGCTACTATAATAAAGTTATTAACCCCTAATCCGCCTCACTAACCCTATCATAAATAGTATTAACCCCTAATCTGCCCTCCCTAACATCGCCGACACCTACCTTCAATTATTAACCCCTAATCTGACGACCGGAGCTCACCGCTATTCTAATAAATGTATTAACCCCTAAAGCTAAGTCTAACCCTAACACTAACACCCCCCTAAGTTAAATATAATTTTTATCTAACGAAATAAATTAATTCTTATTAAATAAATGATTCCTATTTAAAGCTAAATACTTACCTGTAAAATACATCCTAATATAGCTACAATATAAATTATAATTATATTATAGCTATTTTAGGATTAATATTTATTTTACAGGCAACTTTGTAATTATTTTAACCAGGTACAATAGCTATTAAATAGTTAAGAACTATTTAATAGTTACCTAGTTAAAATAATAACAAATTTACCTGTAAAATAAATCCTAACCTAAGATATAATTAAACCTAACACTACCCTATCAATAAAATAATTAAATAAACTACCTACAATTACCTACAATTAACCTAACACTACACTATCAATAAATTAATTAAACACAATTGCTACAAATAAATACAATTAAATAAACTATCTAAAGTACAAAAAATAAAAAAGAACTAAGTTACAGAAAATAATAAAATATTTACAAACATAAGAAAAATATTACAACAATTTTAAACTAATTACACCTACTCTAAGCCCCCTAATAAAATAACAAAGCCCCCCAAAATAAAAAATTCCCTACCCTATTCTAAAATACAAATATTACAAGCTCTTTTACCTTACCAGCCCTGAACAGGGCCCTTTGCAGGGGATGCCCCAAGAATTTCAGCTCTTTTGCCTGTAAAAAAAAACATACAATACCCCCCCCCCAACATTACAACCCACCACCCACATACCCCTAATCTAACCCAAACCCCCCTTAAATAAACCTAACACTAATCCCCTGAAGATCTTCCTACCTTGTCTTCACCATACCAGGTTCACCGATCCGTCCTGGCTCCAAGATCTTCATCCAACCCAAGCGGGGGTTGGCGATCCATAATCCGGTGCTCCAAAGTCTTCCTCCTATCCGGCAAGAAGAGGACATCCGGACCGGCAAACATCTTCTCCAAGCGGCATCTTCTATCTTCTTCCATCCGATGACGACCGGCTCCATCTTGAAGACCTCCAGCGCGGATCCATCCTCTTCTTCCGACGACTAGACGACGAATGACGGTTCCTTTAAGGGACGTCATCCAAGATGGCGTCCCTCGAATTCCGATTGGCTGATAGGATTCTATCAGCCAATCGGAATTAAGGTAGGAATTTTCTGATTGGCTGATGGAATCAGCCAATCAGAATATAGTTCAATCCGATTGGCTGATCCAATCAGCCAATCAGATTGAGCTCGCATTCTATTGGCTGATCGGAACAGCCAATAGAATGCGAGCTCAATCTGATTGGCTGATTGGATCAGCCAATCGGATTGAACTATATTCTGATTGGCTGATTCCATCAGCCAATCAGAAAATTCCTACCTTAATTCCGATTGGCTGATAGAATCCTATCAGCCAATCGGAATTCGAGGGACGCCATCTTGGATGACGTCCCTTAAAGGAACCGTCATTCGTCGTCTAGTCGTCGGAAGAAGAGGATGGATCCGCGCTGGAGGTCTTCAAGATGGAGCCGGTCGTCATCGGATGGAAGAAGATAGAAGATGCCGCTTGGAGAAGATGTTTGCCGGTCCGGATGTCCTCTTCTTGCCGGATAGGAGGAAGACTTTGGAGCACCGGATTATGGATCGCCAACCCCCGCTTGGGTTGGATGAAGATCTTGGAGCCAGGACGGATCGGTGAACCTGGTATGGTGAAGACAAGGTAGGAAGATCTTCAGGGGATTAGTGTTAGGTTTATTTAAGGGGGGTTTGGGTTAGATTAGGGGTATGTGGGTGGTGGGTTGTAATGTTGGGGGGGGGGGTATTGTATGTTTTTTTTTACAGGCAAAAGAGCTGAAATTCTTGGGGCATGCCCCGCAAAGGGCCCTGTTCAGGGCTGGTAAGGTAAAAGAGCTTGTAATATTTGTATTTTAGAATAGGGTAGGGAATTTTTTATTTTGGGGGGCTTTGTTATTTTATTAGGGGGCTTAGAGTAGGTGTAATTAGTTTAAAATTGTAATATTTTTCTTATGTTTGTAAATATTTTATTATTTTCTGTAACTTAGTTCTTTTTTATTTTTTGTACTTTAGATAGTTTATTTAATTGTATTTATTTGTAGCAATTGTGTTTAATTAATTTATTGATAGTGTAGTGTTAGGTTAATTGTAGGTAATTGTAGGTAGTTTATTTAATTATTTTATTGATAGGGTAGTGTTAGGTTTAATTATATCTTAGGTTAGGATTTATTTTACAGGTAAATTTGTTATTATTTTAACTAGGTAACTATTAAATAGTTCTTAACTATTTAATAGCTATTGTACCTGGTTAAAATAATTACAAAGTTGCCTGTAAAATAAATATTAATCCTAAAATAGCTATAATATAATTATAATTTATATTGTAGCTATATTAGGATTTATTTTACAGGTAAGTATTTAGCTTTAAATAGGAATCATTTATTTAATAAGAGTTAATTTATTTCGTTAGATAAAAATTATATTTAACTTAGGGGGGTGTTAGTGTTAGGGTTAGACTTAGCTTTAGGGGTTAATACATTTATTAGAATAGCGGTGAGCTCCGGTCGTCAGATTAGGGGTTAATAATTGAAGGTAGGTGTCGGCGATGTTAGGGAGGGCAGATTAGGGGTTAATACTATTTATGATAGGGTTAGTGAGGCGGATTAGGGGTTAATAACTTTATTATAGTAGCGCTCAGGTCCGCTCGGCAGATTAGGGGTTAATAAGTGTAGGCAGGTGTCGGCGACGTTGTGGGGGGCAGATTAGGGGTTAATAAATATAACATAGGGGTCGGCGATGTTAGGGCAGCAGATTAGGGGTACATAGGGATAACGTAGGTGGCGGCGGTTTACGGAGCGGCAGATTAGGGGTTAAAAGTGTAATGCAGGGGTCAGCGATAGCGGGGGCGGCAGATTAGGGGTTAATAAGTGTAAGGTTAGGGGTGTTTAGACTCGGGGTACATGTTAGAGTGTTAGGTGCAGACGTAGGAAGTGTTTCCCCATAGGAAACAATGGGGCTGCGTTAAGAGCTGAACGCTGCTTTTTTGCAGGTGTTAGGTTTTTTTTCAGCTCAAACTGCCCCATTGTTTCCTATGGGAGAATCGTGCACGAGCACGTTTTTGATGCCGGCCGCGTCCGTAAGCAACTCTGGTATCGAGAGTTGCATTTGCGGTAAATATGCTCTACGCTCCTTTTTTGGAGCCTAACGCAGCATTTGTTTGAACTCTCGATACCAGAGTTAAATTTATGGTGCGGCCAGAAAAAAACCCGCGGAGCGTTAACAGCCCTTTTACCGCCGAACTCCAAATCTAGGCCTAAGTTGGCAAGCTCTTTCTAAATCATGAAAGACAAAAATGTGGGTTTCATGTCCCTTTAAATGTCAGCATATGAATTTAACTGTGAAATAAAACTTGAAATGCAAGTGCTAGTAAATTGATTCGCTGATAGCCATGTAAGAAAAAAATGTTTTATTATGTGTAACATTACTGATCAATATATATAGGCTCACAAAGCTAAAGGACAAATAAATACAGTAGATTTTTATAATTAACAAATGCATGATAAAAAAAGACATCGCAATATCACTTAGGGGTAGATTTATTAAGCAGTGGATGCTGCTTCCTACCACCATCGTTTCAGGCTCTGGTGGTGGACTGAAATCATCCCAATTTGACCGAGATGATTGACACCCCCTGCTCACGACAGTGAGCAGGGGGTGGCATTGCACAAGCATTTCACTAGAAATGCTTGTGCAATGATAAATGCCGACAGCATATGGTGTCAGCATTTAGAGAGGTCGAGCGAATCATGTCTGCTTGACCCTTTGTAAATCTACCCCTTAGACTGAACTAACTAACTGAACAGAAATTATTTGTAGATATTTTAATGGCAAATTCCATTGTAATGTCTATTTCCACTCTTCCTGTATCAGGTGACAGCCATCAGCTAATCAGACATGCATATATGTATATTCTGTGAATTCTTGCACATGCTCAGTAGAAGCTGGTAATGTGAACATTAAAAAAAAGGCTGTGCACATTTTGTTAATGGACATGAATTGGAAAGTTGATTAACCCCTTTGCTACCAAGACGTTCAGAGAAGAACTTGCTCAGTGTTTTAGCATTTTTGTTATCACGCCATTTAAACAGAAATAGAGCCTTGTTTTTTTTGTTTTATTTTTTATTTACCTGACAAAACCAATGTATTGATTTAGGCCCATTTTGTTATATTTCATGCCACTATTTCACCGCCAAATGCGAACATATAAAAAAAAAAAAGTTAACTTTTAACAAAATTTCGGTTTCTCACTGAAATTATTTACATACCGCTCGTACAATCATGATAGAAATTATTATAAAAGCTTCTCTGGGATCCCTTTTGTTCAGAAATAGCAGACATACATGGCTTTGTCATTGCTTTTTGGTAATGAGAATCCCGCTAATTGCACCAGCGCAGCACAATTCTATTATTCCCAGCAATGAAGGGGTTAATAGCTTGTAAGGTTAATTTTAACTTTAGTGTAGAGATTACCCTCCCACCTGGCACCTCACACCCCCAATCCCTCCCAAAAAGCTCTAGATTACTAGGTTTTCATGTGCGCTAACCCAACCACGTTAAGATCTAAATTGCGAAACACAGTCGGGTTAGCGCATATGAAATTTAGTAATCTTATGGTGTGTTATTGAAATATAACATATAAAGTATTTAAAAATGTATATACATTATTAAAAATGAATAAACATTTTGTAAAATATATAGATATATTTACGGATTATTTAGAATATTTTACAGTATGTTTATTAATTTTTAATAATTTATATACATATTTTAAAATATTTTATATCTAATATTTCAATAACACACCTTAAGAACATAAAGTTTTCATGTACGCTAACCCGACTGCATTAAGATCTAAATTGAGAAAAGCATACGCAAAACACATATTTTACATTCCTATGTTCTTCAAATATAAAACAATTTAGTTTTTATTATTAAATATATATTTTTCTATAAATATATATGATCCTATTGCAGCCCTTTGCAGTTAAGTAGATGAAAACAAACATGTAAAATTATATTTATGTAACATTCATGTCATGCAGCTCCCCGTTACGCCACTCTGGCTGTTGCCAGGGACACAGAGCTTGCTGTGAGCATCGCTGCACATCAATTCCCCCCTCAAGCCAGTTGGATCCTTTGAAATCCTCCATGGAGCGAATCGGCGCCTATGTAAGAAGTACCTGCATAACTTGCATACACTGGCCAAGAATAGGACTTACTTTGTGTGCTCTTGGGTGTTGCTTATTGCTGAATTGCCTTATTGTTACTGAACTCTGCCTGTCTGACCACTCTGCTGTTAAACCCCTGAATTGCTGGATTGCCTTATTGTTACTGAACTCTGCCTATCTGAACACACTGCTGTTTAACCCCTGAATTGCTGGATTGCCTTTGTTTTGCTGAACTCTGCCTGTCTGACCACTCTGCTGTTTTACCCAGTACTGCTGATTCCTTGGACTGCCCTGTCTGCCGTGAGTACTGCTTACCTCATTTCATACATCTCACTTTGCTCAGGGATATTTCCTTATCCTTCCACTTGACACTGGAATAAGAAGACTACTGGCTAAGTTTGGGAAATATCCCATGAGCATTACATTTCATACTTAATAAAGTATTTTTAAATAGATATTCCTTTATATATCTGTATATATCTATTGAAAAATATAAAGAAAACACAGCGACCACCGATGCAAGGTAGCATAAAAACAGTTTTTATTTACAAGGGCAAAAAGCATATATCACTCACAAGATAGAAGTAGTTAAAAGGCGTATCACAAACGTGACAAAATCCTCCGTAGCTTAGTCGTGTCCAGGCCAAGTGGAAGGTTTCCGTAGCGTCCTTACTAAGGAATTTAGATGCAGTCTTTGCGTTTATTCCTTAGGATTGCAGCACTGTCTGATATCTTTAGATCTTTGCCAAGACGCTGTTAATTATCTCCACAAAAGAACCGTCACAGGTTGGTCTTGATGCAGTTACAAGAAAAGGGATTGTTAAAGATACTAACACTCTAATCTCTAATAGCTAATCCCAAAAGGTATGTACACCTCCTAACTACAAACCGAAAATAGTGCAAGAACAAAAGAGTGTGGGATAGCGCTAGTCAGCATAAGAGATACATAAAGAATTTGATGTGTATATGTACGGATATTGCCAATCTCAAATATACCTGAGATATCTTTAGTCATAATATTCCTTGACTAATAATATGTTAGAATGATAGAATAATGCAATTTATATATTAAAAATATATTTATATGGGGGGGCGGAGCCAACAGCCGAGATAACCAGACGTCCATTTCTTGAGCTCCTAGGCCTTAATTAAAAATAATCCTTACTTTCAATAAAGACAGACCTGATCTCACATGCAGATAACTGCTACTCAGCCCTTGATCAAAGGACAACTTGCCTGAGCCAGCTTTTGTGGCTGACTGGGTGTTTAACAACTTTCTTTTTGGGAGAAGATTCTTGGGCCTACTCTCCCTGAAACGGACTTTAGAGGGAACTTAGATTTCTTTGCAATATGGAGGAGAATCGAGAAATATTCTATACTCTACTACAAGACCTGGACCGGCAGATGTCTAGCAGTTTTTCAGACCTCTCAGCCACGCTAAAATTGGCACTTAAGGGAGGGGATAGCTGGACTCTATCTTGCAAGGAGAATGGCGACACGCGGGCAGTAACGGCTTGGGAAGGTCCACTTAAGCTCTCTCAACCCCCTCTATCAAGCGTTTGCGATGCAGATGAGGGAGATGTTTCACTAACCTACTGTTACCCGCCTCTGGCTGCTAGCATTACAGCGACAAAGAATATTTCTACAGTACCGGATTGGTCCCTGCTAAATATGGAGTTGCAACAGCCCTCTGGCCCCCGGGACGTACCTTATGGCTTGTGGGGAGCAGTGTTCACTTCTAGCCGTCCCGGTGCCTTGTGCGGTGAAAACAGCCGACACAACCCAGGTAACACAACAGAGGTCTGAGAAAAGTGGATCCATCCGGATAGGAACTAGGGCGCAGGATGCGGCCTGGGAGAGCAGAGATTTAGATGCAAGTCTCATTGAAAGTGTTCCTACCCCGCTTCTACCCTATAAGACGTCAGGAGCAACTCGGCCTTCCTTGACTACAAATTTTAAGACGGTCGCATCTCTATCCCCCTGGGAGAGGCCCTGGCTGAATATCACACCGTTTCCAACAGCGGCTATCTCTCCCTCACAATCGGGGTATGATGTCCAGACACCCCTAAGACGCATGAACACTCTAATTCATAACACTGGCCAAGTTAAATGCCCCTACTACTGCTCTGCCTGCGTAGTTGGAGTGGGTTAGTGAGTTATTCTCTGGGACTGTCTCTCTCCTGAAACCCGGTATAACGATCATGAAGGGGACACTTATTTATTTCTTTTTCGGTGTATTTGCCATTAATAACTGTGATAATATGCTCCTCACATTTTATGTTTTAACTGTGGAGTCTGTTAGACTTTGCTATATATCGTCAACCCTTTTCACTTTGGTTTGCTTTCTGGCATAAGTGTGTTCTTAATTTGTGACATCTGACTCTATGCTCCCGATTGAATTTGGCCAGTGATGAGACTTATTGACCTTCCAGGGTGCTTATACTAGATCTAGTCATGTGTAAATACCTTTTAGAAATTTTTATGTGTTAGGGTCTAATTTTTCTGTACCTGTTAGAACCACTTATATGCTAGCTTTAAATATATGCTTCTACAGTGGAACTTTCCATTGCACTCCAAGTTTGTGTATTATCTGTGTTTATGCCTTTGCTCAGGGTTGTACTATTATCCATAATTGTCAAGTAGAATTGGTGCTAGTAACAAACGACTTATATTGCTATATTGACTAGTTGCATAAAAGGTCTTATACATAGCAGTATGCCACATTAAGCAGAAATGCTGTTGTATGATTGACAATGTATTCCTAACATGCTGTTTTAGAGTTAAACATGTCAATGGTGCCTTCTAATATTCTACATCCTTACTTGGTATGCTTGCTATAAACTTCGCTGTATTGTATTAACTAGCTATGGCACAATAGTGTATTGACAGCTCCTCTTGAGTGGGTTAGCTAAAATGCAGGCTTAGCTTGCATAGAATAATCAATATGTCATACCCAGATATGTTCCTTAGCCTACACTAGCCATATTTTCACATTGGTGATACATGGTGTTTTATTATGCTAGTTGCATATTGGAATGAGGCCATATTAGTGTGGTGGCAACTCAAGTTTCACAGTTGTAAGCTTATTCTCACCTATTATACTATATACCCAAGTGTTCAATAAATATTTTTGCCCTAGTTTACCACCCAATATTACAGTTAACATGTGGCCTGAGCTTTGAAAAATGCTACTCTTTTGATCGCACCAATGTAGATTATATATGCAATAGGTTCATTTACATATCCCAGATTCCAAATGTCCGCGTGCCTGACAATTTAGCTAGTTTATAAACAAATTTATAATTCTATATTTCATGCTTACTGTTCATCAGTGACGCCCTACAGATTGCACAGACTGTATCCCAAGTTCTGTGCATTACACATATGGGAGATTTATATTATGACTCTATACGTGGTAATGTAACCTTTTACTTACTTCTTGATTAGAAGATGTTCATGTGGGGTTTAGATATGTTGTTAGTTATTGATTAATAGTTATGTTCAATCCTAACGTGCACTATTATAATCCTGCGGCCTACTCTCCGCTTTATCCCCCTTTAATTATAAAATTCCTGTTTTCCCATAGCCCTCTTTCTCAGCTAAATGATAGAGTTAATACACTATATTTTATCTGTTTACCAATAGATTATTTAAATTTCCCTTTGATATACCCCCATTATGCTTATCCATGGCTAATAATACATAGATGGATAACATGGCGTCATAGCCCATCTACTTTACTACTTGGTCAAGTCTAAGTGCCCCTACCAAGCCTCCTAAAGTATTCTCATATATATATATGGCTCCACCCTCCACCCCTTCCCTACTATACATAGCGGTGCTTACCCGCTGAATCTCCCCTCCCCCCCCCAACTGCACATGTATTCACGCTCTTATTGAAGCTCTTAAAGAGTTAGACTTCTGGTCATCAAATACCTTTTATTTACTATATTTTTGGTCCTTGGGACCTAAAACTAAGTTCCTAACTGGCCAGACATTCATGATATGCTATTGAAAAAATGAGGTCTCATTAACCTTACACCATTGTATTTAATAGAGACCGAAATTTTTTGGTTAATTGTGTTCGTATTTTGTTCTTTTGACAAAAAGGTGTTCTGTGTTCTATGTATATTTTATGCAAAATCCTCAATAAAAAATTATAAAATTAAAAAAATATATTTATATGGAAAAACAAAATAAAATAAAGATGCCAGCATCAAATTTACAATGACAATAATTACACAATAAAAAGTTAAAAAATCAGTATACTAACTGAAGGTGCATATCAGTTAAATGCAAAATGGAGTATAACAACTTACATAAGGCTAATAATATAATGTTAACCCCATCAATGCTAAATAGCAAGAAAATCAGAACATTCAGAGTTCTCCTATTGCGACAATGTCTTAGAGGTATGATAACAGTGTTACCGTTAGTCTGTGTTAGCGATTCAAAGTATCCCAATAATAGTCACCAAACCTTGAGTATACGGCTGTGGAATCGGCTAAAATCTGTAGCCAGAATGAGTGTTCCTCGATGTGGTAGAGGTAGATGTTGGGACCGAGGTGTTTGTTGGCAGCCTTTGCGGTTGTTGCGGCTGAACCTCTAGGTCCTACTACCAGTTCCGGTTAGCAGGTCAGGATACGGGTCTCAAGTGTGAGCGCTGTGGATCCTGTGTGTAGCCAGATTGATAACGGTAGGTCATGGGTTAGGAATTACGCATATAGAGACCACTCTTATTATATTGTAAGTGGCTCAATGCACCTCACCTACTACCGTATATTAGTGAATGTAACTTAAGAGTAAATGAGCAGTTCTACAAGTTTCAGCCCTTCAGGCCTTTATCAAGATGCTCATTATTATCCAGTGGGAGTATAAATAGCATATGTCTTATCCTCATTGGTTGAAATGTGATCCCAGTAGGTGTGTACCGACATGGAGGCCATTTATTTGAAGTATCGTTGACATATAGGCTGTTCTTTGAAACATAATTAGATACATATTGAACATATAAAAAAAATTGCTAATTTAATTGCAAGTTGCAACACATAATAACACTCAATGTGAGAAGAGTGTATTACTAGGTGTGTGAAATACTAAAAGGACCTGTATTAAATACTATAAACGAAAACAATTTTGAAAACAGGAATTATATCGTAATATCATAGTGATGTATGTTTATGTTCATACGTATTTATTTGATAGTTTAAAAGATAGTTTAAAATAGGATGCATATGTAAATCTAAAGATATACATACTCCACAAATGCATCATAAGATACCCATCATGTGTTATCTAAAATAATGTGTTAAGACATATGTCTAAAACTATTTTAAAAAATTGATTTAGAAAACAATTAAAGAGACATGATCTTAGGTTTTTATTAGCAAAAAATGTATTTATATTTATAATATTAAGATCTTTTGGGGATCCCTATTGACTTTAATGGTGATTTCAAATGAGTGAATTTAAATCCAATTCTGCGTTAAGACCATGTGGATACAGAGTTCTATAACGGAATATAATTTCTGCTTCCTTTTTAGTTAAGAGTGAATTCATATTTCCTCCTCTCTTACCTAAGGAGAGTTTCTTTATACCCCAGAATTTAAAGTGTTTCAAATTACCATGGTGTATTTCTTTAAAATGGGAATATAAATTGGTGTCTATGGATTCATGTTCTATTTTGAGGATATGTTCACGTATCCTATCTTTTAACATTCTACTAGTCTGTCCAAAGTAGAACAGATTGCATGAACACTGTATGCAATAAATTATGTTTTTATCTGTGCATCTGATTAATTCCTTAAACTTGGTATAATAACCTGTACTGGGGGATTTAATCTCTTTGATTTTAGTGCTGTATTTACAGGATTTGCACATGTTACATGGGAATAAGCCAATTAGTTCTTTACCTCTTAGATCTATATCGTTTAGTGGTTTATTCCCTTCATATTCACTTGGTGAAAGCAAACTTTTTAAATTTTTTGCTTTTCTAAAAATAATATCTGGTTGATTTTTTAATTTATGACCTAATATATGATCTTGTTTTAAAAGGTGCCAGTGTCTCTTGAGAATTTGTTTAATCTCTGAGTGTTGTGAGCTAAAATCTGTGATAAACGGTATAAAGAGATCATCAAGATTTTGATTCTTTTGGTGATTTCTTGTACTGGTGTCTATCTTTTTATCTTTGATTTTAGTAGTTAATAATATCTCTCTATCTATATTGGCCACTTTGTTTTGTGTTTTCTCTATTATTTTAGGGTCATATCCTTTTTCTATAAACATTGTGGTGAGAATTTGAGATTGTGATTAGTAACTATCTAGAGAGGAGCAGTTCTTTTTAATCCTCATAAATTGACTTTTAGGAATGTTAGATTTCCATTGGGCCAGAATGCAACTTTCAAAGTGTACATAATTGTTAGCATCAATATCCTTAAAATATGTCTTAGTGTGTATTTGATTATTGATTATTTCAACTTCAATATCTAAAAAATTTATTTTTTGGCTGCTGTATTCATGGGTAAAAGAGATACCCATATCATTGGTGTTCATATCCCCCATGAAAGAATCTAACATTTCAATATCTCCCTTCCAAACTATGGATATATCATCAATGTATTGGCAATAGTGCACAAGGTTCGCCCCCCATGGACCATCATTGATATTATTCTCTTCGAAGTGACCCATGAAAAGGTTAGCATAACTGGAGGTGAACCTTGTGCCCATTGCAGTACCTTTAACTTGCAAAAAAATCTCTTCATTGAACAAGAAAATATTATTAGAATGAATAAAGTTTATACAATCCAAAATAAATTTGTTTTGTGTTGCTGGTAAATCTTCATCCCTATCTAAGTATGCTTTTACAGCTGATAGACCAAGATGATGTGAAATGTTGGTGTATAATGAATTGACATCACATGTAACTAAAATATAATTATCATGTCAGATAAGGCTTTTAATGAAATTTAAGAAATGGGTAGAATCCCTTAAATATGATTGCAAATTTACAACATATTTTTGTAGAAAGAAATCTACATACTGTGATAGGTTAGAGGTGAGTGACTAAATCCCTGATATTATGGGATGTCCCAGAGGTCTTGTTAGATGTTTGTGTACTTTTGGTAAAAAATAGAAAGTAGGGGTCTTAGGATGTGTTGTAGACAAAAATTCTAATTCCGAGTTGTTTATAATTCCTTTTTCCCTAGCATCTTTCAATAGGGTTCCTAGTTGTTGTTCTTGTTGTCTTAAGGGATTATTTTTAAGTTTCACATAAGTGGATGTATCTTTTAAAAGTCTGTTAGATTCCTCCAGATAATATCTTGTGTCCATGACAACTATACCCCCACACTTATCAGCCGGTTTGACCACTATCTCTTTATTGTTTTTGAATTCATTCAATACTTGGATTTCTTTTTTACTTAAATTATTAATAAAATGTTTAGTTTGGTCTACCGTATATTAGTGAATGTAACTTAAGGGTAAATGAGCAGTTCTACGCATTTCAGCCCTTCAGGCCTTTATCAAGATGCTCATTATTATCCAGTGGTAGTTTAAATAGCATATGTCTTATCTTCATTGGTTAAAATGTGATCCCAGTAGGTGTGTACTGACATGGAGGCCATTTATTTGAAGTATCATTGACATATAGGCTGTTCTTTGAAACATAATTAGACACTCAGAACTATATAGATCTGAAAATGTTACCAAGAGGCCTGAGACTTAAGAAGAATTGCACATTCACTTTGCCAGACTCACTATCTAATGAATGGTTTGGAGTATTAGAGACTGCTTCAATTGGCCTCATGAAAATAATTATTAAGGCCAGACATATACAACTCACTGACATTAAGAAACATATTGAAATATCTAAAAATAAGCTTACCATTTTAGAAGTTAATGAGGAACATAAGTATATACAATCGGAAATTGTTAAAAGAATTTCTGAACATAAAGAAAATATCATTGCACAGAAGAACTATAAGTACAATAGGGACTTAGAGGATTATAAAAAAGATGATGAAGATAATACTTTTAATGAGAATCTAGTTTCCGATGACCATGTGGATATAGGTGATGTTAATAACCCACAAAATTCCAGAAAGGACCTTGCACAAATCTTTAGCAAGGGTCATACCAAATCCCATAATAAATCACACAACTCCATTTCCCATACAAATAAGGTAGGGCACTTACATACAAATAAAAAACAAATCAATTATAACCAATATAATAAAACACGGAAAGACTATAAAAAACAAATTGGAGGGAACATGAAAAGAAAACATTTGGGAACAAAAATTGGCATGGACAATACCAATATACACAACATACACCTCCCCCTAAAAATGAATTACATTGGAATAAAAATAAAAATAATTATTTGGAAGCACATGGAGATAGATATCATTCATGACCATCCCGGCGCTTCAGGTTCCTATGATACAAGATTTTATTATAAATCATACCGGAATAAATATGATAACTTTAATGGTTCAAATAAATATTTACATGCACAACAACAACGTGACCAATTTTATGATCACAAAAATCAATTCATAAATCATGAAAATCAATATGATAATAGACATAATAGGAACCAATACTATAATCACCAAACTGAAAATTTGAATAAACCATATAGCCCCAATTTAAATTGGAGGGTTCCTTTGAGAAATAGATTTGCACCATTGCAATATACACCTTATAGAAGTAGGAATAGAACTTACTTGAATAGGAGGAATTCAGATACTACTAGTCAAGTAGCTATTCCCAAAGAGACATCTTTTTTAGGGGATTCCACTGCAAGAGCAGGGACTTCAAAAGAATTCATAGGATCAGTAAAACCACAAAGAAATCCACAAAACAAAAGAAGACTAGAGGTAGAAGAGGGAAAGGAACCTCTAAACAAAACATTAAAAAAGATTAAAACAATAAAATCTGGAATTTTTAATATCAGTAAAACCATTCTGAATGAGAAACAAAAGGAAGTTCTGAGTAAAGTTCTGACTTTCGCTTCCTCTTGTAAACTCAACAAATTTGAAACTCTAATCAACATTAATCAATTTACCCATAAATTAACGCTAAAAATATATTTTCTAAAGAAAAAATAAAATTTCATATGATAGTGATAATTTTATCCACACAAACTTCAAAACGAAATCTACCTTTTTCCCAACAAATGAAAAAAGTGAACATATCAAACTTTTTGAACAGAACATTAAGAAAGATCTAGAATCACTAGACCAAACTAAATATTTTAGGAATAATTTAAGTAAAAAAGAAATCCAAGTACTGAATGAATTCAAAAACAATAAAGAGATAGTGGTCAAACCTGCTGATAAGGGTGAGGTTATAGTTGTCATGGACACAAGATATTATCTGGAGGAATCCAACAGACTTTTAAAAGATACATCCACTTATGTGAAACTTAAAAATAATTCCTTAAGACAACAAGAACAACAACTAGGAACCCTATTGAAAGATGCTAGGGAAAAAGGAATTATAAACAACTTGGAATTAGAATTATTGTCTACAACACATCTTAAGACCCCTACTTTCTATTTTTTACCAAAAGTACACAAACATCTAACAAGACCTCTGGGACGTCCCATAATATCAGGGATTGAGTCACTCACCTCTAACCTATCACAGTATGTAGATTTCTTTCTACAAAAATACGTTGTAAATTTGCAATCATATTTAAGGGATTCTACCCATTTCTTAAATTTCATTAAAAGCCTTATCTGACATGATAATTATATTTTAGTGACATTTCACATCATCTTTGTCTATCAGCTGTAAAAACATACTTAGATAGGGATGAAGATTTACCAGCAACACAAAACAAATTTATTTTGGATTGTATAAACTTTATTGATTCTAATAATATTTTCTTGTTCAATGAAGAGATTTTTTTGCAAGTTAAAGGTACGGCAATGGGCACAAGGTTCGCCCCCAGTTATGCTAACCTTTTCATGGGCCACTTCAAAAAGAATAATAGCAATGATGGTCCATGGGGGGCGAACCTTGTGCACTATTGCAGATACATTGATGATATATTCATAATTTGGAAGGGAGATATTGAATTGTCAGATTATTTCATGGTGGATATGAACACCAATTATATGGGTATATATTTTACCCATGAATACAGCAGCCAAAAAATCAATTTTTTTAGATATTGAAGTTGAAATAATCAATAATCAAATACACACTAATTATTTTAAGGATATTGATGCTAACAATTATGTACACTTTGAAAGTTGCCATCTGGCCCAATGGAAATCTAACATTCCTAAAAGTCAATTTATGAGGATTAAAAAGAACTGCTCCTCTCTAGATAGTTACCAATCACAATCTCACAATCTCAAATTCAATATAGATAGGGAGATATTATTAACTACCAAAACCAAAGATAAAAAGATAGACACCAGTACAAGAAATCACCAAAAGAATCAAAATCATGATGATCTCTTTATACCGTTTATCACAGATTTTAGCTCACAACACTCAGAGATTAAAAAAAATTCTCAAGAGACACTGGCACCTTTTATAACAAGATCATATATTAGGTCATAAATTAAAAAATCAACCAGATATTATTTTTAGAAAAGCAAAAAATTTAAAAACTTTGCTTTCACCAAGTGAATACAAAGGGAATAAACCACTAAACGATATAGATCTAAGAGGTAAAAAACTAATTGGCTTCTTCCCATGTAACATGTGCAAATCCTGTAAATACAGCACTAAAATCAAAGAGATTAAATCCCCCAATACAGGTCATTATACCAAGATTCAGGAATTAATCAGATGCACAGATAAAAACATAATGTATTGCATACAGTGTTCATGCAATCTGTTCTACTTTGGACAGACTAGTAGAATGTTAAAAGATAGGATACGTGAACATATCCTCAAAATAGAACATGAATCCATAGACACCAATTTATATTCCCATTTTAAAGAAATACACCATGGTGATTTGAAACACTTTAAATTCTGGGGTATAAAGAAACTCACCTTAGGTAAGAGAGGAGGAAATATGAATTCACTCTTAACTAAAAAGGAAGCAGAATTTATATTCTGTTATAGAACGCTGTAGTATCCACATGGTCTTAACTCAGAATTGGATTTAAATTCACTCATTTGAAATCACCATTAAAGTCAATAGGGATCCCCAAAAGATCTTAATATTATAAATACTTTTTTGCTAATAAAAACCTAAGATAATTTTTTTTAATTGTTTTCTAAAACAATTTTTTAAAATAGTTTTAGAGATATGTCTTAACACATTATTTTAGATAACACATGATGGGTATCTTATGATGCATTTGTGGAGTATGTATATCTTTAGATATAGATCTATTTTAAACTATCTTTTAAATTATCAAATAAATACAATTTAAACTATCAAATAAATACATATGAACATAAACATAAACATACATCACTATGATATTACAATATAATTCCTGTTTTCAAAATTGTTTTTGTTTATTTATTAAATGCGGTTAACATTATATTATTAGCCTTATGTAAATTGTTATACTCCGTTTTGCATTTACCTGATATGCACCTTCAGTTAGTATACTGATTTTTTTATGTTTTATTGTGTAATTATTGTCATTGTAAATTTGATGCCGGCATCTTTATTTATTTTTTTTCCATATAAATATATTTTTAATATATAAATTGCATTATTCTATCATTCTAACATATTATTAGTCAAGGAATTTTATGACTAAAGATATACACATCAAATTCTTTATGTATCTCTTATGCTGACTAGCGCTATCCCACACTCTTTTGTTCTTGATGCAGTTACACATACAATGAATTGCCGTTGGATTAAACATTGAATTACCCTACGCGTTTCATTTGCAACAAGCACACTTCATCTTATTAACATCGTATGAACCTGCACATATATCAGACCTAAAGCTTAAGCCATGGAGCAAACTAATTATTAGTGTTTTAAGAGTTATTATAAATTTATTTTATATTTGATGATTTGTTTTACAGAATTATTTGCAATTATATTTTATGGGGAGTTAAGATCACACTTCATTTGATCTAATTTTGTAATGCCTAGATTTAGAGTTCTGCGTTAGCCGTCAAAACCAGCGTTAAGGGGTCCTAATGCTGCTTTTTACCGCCGGCTGGTATTTAGAGTCAGTCAGGAAAGGGTATAACGCTCACTTTCCAGCTGCGACTTTTCCATACCGCAGATCCCCTTACGTCAATTGTGTATCCTATCTTTTCAATGGGATCTTCCTAATGCCGGTATTTAGAGTCTTGGCTGAAGTGAGCGGTAGAGCCTCTACCGACAAGACTCCAGCTGCAGAAAAAAGTCAGGAGTTAAGAGCTTTATGGGCTAACGCCGGTTTATAAAGCTCTTAACTACTGTGCTCTAAAGTACACTAACACCCATAAACTACCTATGTACCCCTAAACCTAGGCCCCCCCCACATCGCCACCACTCTAATAAATTTCTTTAACCCCTAATCTGCCGACCGGACACCGCCGCAACCTACATTATCCCTATGTACACCTAATCTGCTGCCCCTAACATCGCCGACACCTACATAATATTTATTAACCCCTAATATGCCCCCCCCAATGTCGCCGCTACCTTACCTGCACTTATTAACCCCTAATCTGCCAACCGGACCTCGCCGCCACTATAATAAATGTATTAACCCCTAAACCACCTCACTCCTGCCTCGCAAACACTATAATAAATTTTATTAACCCCTAATCTGCCCTCCCTAACATCTGCAACACCTAATTTCAAGTATTAACCCATAATCTGCCGACCGGACCTCGCAATTACTCTAAAAAATGTATTAACCCCTAAAGCTAAGTCTAACCCTAACACCCCCCTAAGTTAAATATAATTTTATTCTAACGAAATAAATTAAATCTTATTAAAAAAAATAATCATATTAAAAGCTAAATACTTACCTGTAAAATAAACCCTAATATAGCTACAATATAACTAATAATTACATTGTAGCTATTTTAGGATTTATATTTATTTTACAGGCAACTTTGTATTTATTTTAACTATGTACAATAGCTATTAAATAGTTATTTACTATTTAATAGCTACCTAGTTAAAATAATTACAAAATTACCAGTAAAATAAATCCTAACCTAAGTTACAATTAAAACTAACACTACACTATCAATAAATTAATTAACTAAACTACCTACAATTACCTACAATTAAATGAACTAAACTAAATTACAAAAACAAACAAACACTAAATTACAAAAAATAAAAAAAGATTACAAGAATTTTAAACTAATTACACCTACTCTAAGCCCTCGAAAAAAAGCCCCCCAAAATAAATGCCCTACCCTATTCTAAAATAAAAAGTTAACAGCTCTATTACCTTACCAGCCCTTAAAAGGGCTTTTTGTGGGGCATGCCCCAAAGAAATCAGCTCTTTTGCCTGTAAAAAAACATACAATACCCCCCCCAACATTACAACCCACCACCCACATACCCCAAATCTAACCCACCCAAACCCCCCTTAAAAAAACCTAACAATAAGCCCCTGAAGATCTTCCTACCTTCTCTTCACCCAGCCGGGTACCATCCGATCCGTCCAGAAGAGGGTCCATAGTCTTCATCCTATCCGACCAGAAGAGTTCCTCCAGAGGGTCCGAAGTCTTCATCCTATCCGGCCAGAAGAGGTCCTCCAGAGGGTCCGAAGTCTTCATCCAGGCGGCATCTTCTATCTTCTTCCATCCGGAGCGGAGCGGGTCCATCTTGAAGCAGCCGGCGTGGATCCATCCTCTTCTAACGACGTCCTAACACCGAATGAAGGTTCCTTTAAATGACGTCATCCAAGATGGCGTCCCTTGAATTCCGATTGGCTGATAGGATTCTATCAGCCAATCGGAATTAAGGTAGGAAAAATCTGATTGGCTGATTGATTCAGCCAATCAGATTCAAGTTCAATCAGATTGGCTGATCCAATCAGCCAATAAGATTGAGCTCGCATTCTATTGGCTGATCGGAACAGCCAATAGAATGCAAGCTCAATCTGATTGGCTGATTGGATCAGCCAATCCGATTGAACTTGAATCTGATTGGCTGATTCAATCAGCCAATCAGATTTTTCCTACCTTAATTCCGATTGGCTGATAGAATCCTATCAGCCAATCGGAATTCAAGGGACGCCATCTTGGATGATGTCATTTAAAGGAACCTTCATTCTTCGCTTGGACTTTGTTTGAAGAGGATGGATCCACGCTGGCTGCTTCAAGATGGACCGGCTCCGCTCCGGATGGAAGAAGATAGAAGATGCCGCCTGGATGAAGACTTCCGACCCTCTGGAGGACCTCTTCTGGCCAGATAGGATGAAGACTTCGGACCCTCTGGAGGACCTCTTCTGGCCGGATAGGATGAAGACTTCGGACCCTCTTCTGGACAGATCGGATGGTACCCGGCTGGGTGAAGACAAGGTAGGAAGATCTTCAGGGGCTTAGTGTTAGGTTTTTTAAGGGGGGTTTGGGTGGGTTAGATTAGGGGTATGTGGGTGGTGGGTTGTAATGTTGGGGGGGGGGGTATTGTATGTTTTTTTTACAGGCAAAAGAGCTGATTTCTTTGGGGCATGCCCCGCAAAAAGCCCTTTTAAGGGCTGGTAAGGTAATAGAGCTGTTAAATTTTTATTTTAGATTAGGGTAGGGCATTTTTTTATTTTGGGGGGCTTTGTTATTTTTTTAGGGGGCTTAGCGTAGGTGTAATTAGTTTAAAATTCTTATAATCTTTTTTTTATTTTTTGTAATTTAGTTTAGTTGATTTAATTGTAGGTAATTGTAGGTAGTTTAGTTAATTAATTTATTCATAGTGTAGTGTTAGTTTTAATTGTAACTTAGGTTAGGATTTATTTTACAGGTAATTTTCTAATTATTTTAACTAGGTAGCTATTAAATAGTAAATAACTATTTAATAGCTATTGTACCTGGTTAAAATAAATACAAAGTTGCCTGTAAAATAAATAAAAATCCTAAAATAGCTACAATGTAATTATTAGTTATATTGTAGCTATATTAGGGTTTATTTTACAGGTAAGTATTTAGCTTTAAATAGGATTATTTTTTTTAATAAGTGATAATTAATTTAGTTAGAATAAAATTATATTTAATTTAGGGGGGTGTTAGGGTTAGGGTTAGACTTAGCTTTAGGGGTTAATACATTTATTAGAGTAGCGGTGAGGTCCGGTCGGCAGATTAGGGGTTAATACTTGAAGTTAGGTGTTGCAGATGTTAGGGAGGGCAGAGTAGAGGTTAATAAAATTTATTATAGGGTTTGCGAGGCGGGAGTGAGGCGGTTTAGGGGTTAATACATTTATTATAGTGGCGGCGAGGTCCGGTCGGCAGATTAGGGGTTAATAAGTGTAGGTAAGGTAGCAGCGACGTTGGGGGGGGGGGCAGATTAGGTGTTAATAAATATAATATAGGGGTCGGCGATGTTGTGGGCAGCAGATTAGGGGTACATAGGGATAATGTAGGTTGCTGCGGTGTCCGGAGCAGCAGATTAGGGGCAATAATAATATGCATAGGTCAGCGATAGCGGGGGCGGCAGATTAGGGGCAATAAGTGTAAGGTTAGTGGTGTTTAGACTCGGGGTACATGTTAGAGTGTTAGGTGCAGACTTAGGAAACAATGGGGCTGCATTAGGAGCTGAACGCTGCTTTTTTGCAGGTGTTAGGTTTTTTTCAGCCCAAACTGCCCCTTTGTTTCCTATGGGGGAATCGTGCACGAGCACGTTTTTCAAGCTAGCAGCTACCATAAGCAACACTGGTATTGAGAGTTGAAGTGGCGGTAAATATGCCTGTATGCTCCCTTTTTGGAGCCTAATGCAGCCCTTCAGAGAACTCTAAATACCAGCGTTATTTAAAAGGTGCGGGGGAAAAAAAACACACGTAGCTAACGCACCCCTTTGGCCGCAAAACTCTAAATCTAGCCGTAAGTGAATAATACATTCTGTAACTTCTGGTAGTTTTAAAGTTTTAAAGTTTTGACTCAGACCAAGGGAGCGCTGATATTTTATTACACAAATATTTACATTCTTTTTAGCTTGGTTAATATCTTAGCAGCACCCTGGTAGAGTCAAATATGAATTCCACAAGAGTTGATGTTAATCAAGTAAAGTTACAACCTAATACAGGGATGTGGGAGCACCCGGTTAGACAGAGCAATTAATTTGCTAGATCAGGTTTTTAAAGCATCTAGCATAGAGGATCCTACAAGTCAGTTTAGACTGCTGGATAAATTATTAACCTCTGAGGCCAAAGAATGTCAAGACTTGATCCTCCTGGACAATTAGATCATGCATGATGCAATTCCAAGAGGGTTAAGATTTTTAAATTAATAAACACCAGTACAGACTCAAAAAGTAAAACTAATATTAAGGAATATTCAGGAAAAGGGAATCAAAAGAGTCATTATCAGTTTGGCAAATATATATATATAAAAAAAGAAGCTAAAATAGCGCTACTAAGGTTGTGAATGATTATATAATGGAAATTAGTATATTGAGGCTAATATGCAATAAATATAAACTGCCAAAAAGGTAGTATATTCCTGAATAAGTAAAAGAAATACAAATGCTCAACTGTATTGATCAACGGTAGAACAAATTAAAACATGCCACAGAACAGCTAAAAATAATAGAATACACAATTAGTCCCAATAAGAGTCTCAAAAAGATAGAGATGCCTTACAATTTGAAGCTGTAGTGGTATTGTAAGTCCTCACCATACAAACGGGTGTGTGCTGCTCTTCAAAAAGGGGTGTATCATACGTGGATCCCTTGGAACAAGGCAAAGCTGAAAGATAAAGCAGAGAAGAGTGCAGCCGGACTCAAGTGAAGAAAGTTTTATTCAATTACACAATTAAAAGTACTAAAAATATCCTGCGTACCAGATAAAATTTAAGTAGAAGCATTTAAAACATAAGCTTTTGGTAAATCAGATTACCACTCCACAGGTCGCCCATTCAGGAAAGCCAAATCTTTATCAAAGTCCTTAGCTGCTCCTTTCGTGTAGTGGTGTGTGCGAGAGATCAGCTGTGAACTGCTGAAAAAAGCCGGTTCCGGTTGCTACCGGAAGTCTGTGTTCGTCACTGTCAGTGCAGTGTAACATCAATGGAATCCTCGACGGACGTTTCGTTACCTAGCGTGGGAACTTTCTCAAGAGGTTGCTGTAGTTTACAGGCAAGCTCCACCATAAATACATATTACTCACATTTCATTGGTTTACCGGAGTTGGAATGCATAATGACTGTTCACATTATCAATAAGTATATTACACAAAATGTTCGTTAACAAGTACTAAAACATAATTTCATAATATGACACACTGTTAAAAATTGATTAAAAATTACATGAAAAAGTAACCATCATAAAATCAATTGATCACTATTAAAGGGACAGTCTACACCAGAATTTTTATTGTTTGAAAAGATAGATAATCCCTTTATTACCCATTCCCTAGTTTTGCATTACCAACACAGTTATATAAATACACTTTTTACCTCTGTGATTACCTTGTATCTAAGCCTCTGCAAACTGCCCCCTTATTTCAGTTCTTTTGACAGACATCCATTTTAGCCATTCAGAGCTTGCTCACTGGAACTCCATGTGCGTGAGCACAGTGTTATCTATATGACAAATGTGAACTAACACCCTCTAGTGGTGAAAAACTGTCAAAATGCCCTGAGAGAAGAGGCAGCCTTCAAGGGCTTAGAAATTAGCATATGAACCTCCTAGGTTTAGCTTTCAACTAAGAATACCAAGCGAACAAAGCAAAATTGGTGATAAAGTAAATTGGAAAATTGTTTAAAATTACATTCTCTATCTGAATAATGAAAGTTTATTTTGGACTAGACTGTCCCTTTAAAATCCTGTTAAAAAATGTGAAAAAATGATGTATATATATATAAAATTTCATGCTAATTTATTGGGCAATTGATACTCTCAAATAACATGGGGATTTGGAATCGACAAAAAGACACTAAACTTTGACTGTTAAATACATAGATAGATCACATAAAAATGAGCTATCCCCAATTGGACCATATTTAATGGGGGAAATAATTATTATGTTTATTTTTATGTATAGATAGTAGGGGTGTGTGTAATAGTAGAAGATATTATTATCTGATGAAAATTGTTAATACCTTATTTACTAAGTGTAGTCTCATTATGTAGTATGTGGGTGCAATCTTCTATAAATTATGTGAAACCTTAAGTGTGAATTAATGTGAAAACATATATAAACACTGTAGTTTTTAATACACCATACTTATAGGTATCATCAGATATTTATACCAGGAATGCCTGAATGCCAAGATCGATGTTGAGACCTTCTGGATGTAAGCTATTAAGGGCATAGATCCAGAAAGTCTCCCTTTTACAGGGAAAATTTCGGAAAAACAAATAGAATTTCTAGACCTCATCCTCTTTTCTGAACATGAAAAAATAAAAGTAATAAATTATAGAAAACATACTGACACAAATAGCTTCTTAAAAGCAGATAGTGGACATCTAAAGTTATGGAAAAACAACATACCCTATGGACAATTCCAGAGGTTAAGAAGAATTTGTTCCAATCTAACAGACTATAATAAGGAAGCTAAAATTATGTCTGACAAATTTATTCAGAAGGGTTATTCTGAGAAACTAATAAATAGTACTAATGAGAGGGTACAAAAGATGGATAGAAAGGATTTAATGGAATATAAAAAGAAAAACAACAGTTATGAGCTAATAGAATTCCAAAATAAACCAAATGTCAGATTCATAACCACATACAATGAAAATCATAGAGATATTCAAAAAATTCTGGAAAAACATTGTAAGATCTTAGCAAGAGACCCCGTTCTAGGTACATATGTAGGCCAAAAACCTCAATTTATCTACAAAAGAAATAATAATTTGAAAAATATATTAGCCCCGAGCAAGTTAAGAGAACATCGCCCTATGAACACTAAAAATAAAAATAATATGTGGTTAACACAGAAGAAAGGGTTGATAAAATGTAAAAAGAAGGATTGCAGCACCTGTCCATATGTTAGTAGTGAAGGTTTATTTTATAATTTTAATAAATCAAAATCTAAATGTAAAGCTAGTTGCACTTGTGACAGTACATATGTTGTCTATCAGATCACATGCAAATGTGAAAAAATTTATATCGGAAGGACCAAGAGAAAATTAAAATATAGAATATCTGAACACATTAGGAATATTGAAAATTCCTTCGAAAATCACAGTGTGTCTGAACATTTTAGAATAGCCCATAATAGTAACCCAGAAGGACTTACTGTTAAAATCATTGAATGGATAGCACCGAATAAATTAGATCACAATAGATTATTGAAACTTAGAAAAAGGGAGACTTTCTGGATCTATGCCCTTAATAGCTTACATCCAGAAGGTCTCAACATTGATCTTGACATTCAGGCATTCCTTGTATAAATATCTGATGATACCTATAAGTATGGTGTATTAAAAACTACAGTGTTTATATATGTTTTCACATTAATTCACACTTATAGTTTCACATAATTTATAGTAGATTGCACCCACATACTACATAATGAGGCTACACTTAGCAAATAAGGTATTAACAATTTTCATCAGATAATAATATCTTCTACTATTACACACACCCCTACTATCTATACATAAAAATAAAAATAATAATTATTTCCCCCATTAAATATGGTCCAATTGGGGATAGCTCATTTTTATGTGATCTATCTATGTATTTAACAGTCAAAGTTTAGTGTCTTTTTGTCGATTCCAAATCCCCAAGTTATTTGAGAGTATCAATTGCCCAGTAAATTAGCATGAGATTTTATATATATACATAATTTTTTCACATTTTTTAACAGGATTTTAATAGTGATCAATTGATTTTATGATGGTTACTTTTTCATGTAATTTTTAATCAATTTTTAACAGTGTGTCATATTATGAAATTATGTTTTAGTACTTGTTAATGAACATTTTGTGTAATATACTTATTGATAATGTGAACAGTCATTATGCATTCCAACTCCGGTAAACCAATGAAATGTGAGTAATATGTATTTATGGTGGAGCTTGCCTGTAAACTACAGCAACCTCTTGAGAAAGTTCCCACGCTAGGGAACGAAACGTCCGTCGAGGATTCCATTGATGTTACAATGCACTGACAGTGACGAACACAGACTTCCGGTAGGAACCGGAACCGGCTTTTTTCAGCAGTTCACAGCTGATCTCTCGCACACACCACTATACGAAAGGAGCAGCTAAGGACTTTGATAAAGATTTGGCTTTCCTGAATGGGCGACCTGTGGAGTGGTAATCTGATTTACCAAAAGCTTATGTTTTAAATGCTTCTACTTAAATTTTATCTGGTACGCAGGATATTTTTAGTACTTTTAATTGTGTAATTGAATAAAACTTTCTTCACTTGAGTCCGGCTGCGCTCTTCTCTGCTTTATCTTTCAAATATATATATATATATATATACAGGGAAATGAATCTGGACCTAACCACTCCAAGCAAACAAGTATTTGGGATTTAGAACTATCTTTTCCCCAGAAAAATAGGTTCTCACCACTGTGTGAGGAACAATATGAGGTAGAAGTGGATGAATTAGGTCACATTTGGACTCATCAAGGAGCAAAACCAAAACATCCACTAAATAAAAACAATAAAAATAAAAATGAAAGCCAGGATCCCAGTACAAGCAAAATTTCTGCCCCTTTTAAAATCTTCAAATCCAGAGTAAGGAAAAGAAGTTTAGAACAAAGCGGGGGAGACGAACAGGGAGAATCCAAAAAGGGAAAGGAAGCAAAAAGAAAAACTAGAGAAAACTAAGAGCATGATATTTAACTTATCCAACTACACATTAATCTCTAATTAAACAAAGTTATTACTAAAAGGTCTTAGTTTTGTGCCAAAACAAGACCAAATAAATTTAATACATATATTGATTTGCAAAATTATATACGCAAACTAACTCTTAAAAGACACTTTGCTAAATTTAATAGTAACTACACTTGTGCTAAGACATTAGAAGGTAATGACTGGGCTTATGTAACAATGTTGGATAAGTTAGATACCACTAAGAATCAGAGTGAGCATGATAATAGTAGATATTATATTTTTAGGGAATCTCAAGATCCCACCAAGGATTTGTTGAATTTACATGAAGATGAAATAAAAATAATTCATTACAATTTAAAATGTCCGTCTAATTTTTATCCTGTCTCTTCACAAGGTTCCTATATTCCTATTTTCAATAAACTGGTCACTGATGTTCTTAATAAAATTATGAATAATAACAAGATGTTAAAATCACTAAAATAGAAGGATAATATGAACAAACAGGAAAGAATAGCACTAAATTCTCTATCAAAAAATACTGATCTAATTTTCAGAAAAGCAGATAAGGGAGGTGGACTGGTCCTACAAAATAGGACTGACTATCTAAAGGAAGCATTTAAGTTACTGAATTGTAGAAACACGTATACATTATTACCTACAAACCCAACAGAAAGCTACAATAAGGAATTGCTGTTGCTATTAAATAAAGGGATGACCAAATTCTAAATGATGATGAGTTCAGATTCATCTTTGAATCTAATCCAAGAACTCCAATCTTCTATCATTTGCCTAAAATCCACAAGGACCCCATTAACCCCCCCAGGGACACCCATTATTTCAGGTATTGGTTCTGTTACGGATCACCTGTCGAAATATATTGATGGCTTTTTACAGCCAATAGTTAAAAATATAAAAACGTATGTAAGAGATACAATGGATGTGATCAATAAATTTGAATGTACTACCTGGGGGCCAGGGTTCTTGTGGATTTCCTGCGATGTTTCAGCATTATATACCTCAAATCCCCACCAAAAAGTTATTAAGGCGGCTGCCTCTCATTGTGCAAAATTCAGTATGATTGAAAAACATATTGCATTTATTCTTAAAGGGAATCCAATTTATTTTGGATCACAATAGCATCTTATTTGAGAATACATTTTATAAACAAACACAAGGGACGGCCATGGGCACAACTATGGCACCCACATATGCAAACATCTATATGGGTGAGTTTGAAGAATGCTATGTGTGGTCTAACAATTTCTATTTGAAAAAATATAAAGAAATATTATAGATACATAGATGATCTTTTTATTTGGGAGGTGAATTCACAAGAGGCGTCTAACTTTGTCAAACACCTCAAAAATAATTATTTTAATTTAAAATTCACCCGCTCAATAACTGACGAGTCTATTGATTTTTTAGATTTAACACTATATATTGATGACCAGCAAAATTACTGTAAAGAATTTTAGAAAAGATACAGACAGGAATATTTTTTTAAGTGCAAATAGTGGAGATTTGGAAAGATGGATCCAAAATGTACCCCTAGGACAATATCAATGCCTTAAAAGGAATTGCACAAAGGAGTGTGATTATCAAAAAGAAGCAGAAATCCTTTCAAATAAATTTAGAGAAAAGGGCTATAAAGAGAATTAGTTATTGGACGCAAAAAATAAAACAGATGCAATCTCTAGAGAACATCTGTTAGCTCCGAAATCTGAAATAATTGCTGTCCTGGCCCAAAATAACATGAGCCTACAAGATGATCCACTGTTTATTACGACATACTCTTAAGGGTCCAACCAGATAGGTAAGATTCTTAATAAAAATTGGAAAATCCTTAAACAGGATCCAATTCTAAACTTAATATTAGGTGATAAACCAAAAACTGTCTTTAAAAAGAATATTGATCTAAAACATTTTTTAGCACCCTTTAAATTAAAAAGTGCTCAAATGATAACTCCAATATCTAATTGGTTAAAACCACAACCTGGTATGTTCCCATGTAAAAAAAGAACTTGTAATATGTGTGAATATGTTATACAATGTAATTCATTTTCTAATGCAACAGGGGATAAAAATTATAATATGAAATATAGATGTACGTGTGAATCCACTCATGTGGTCTTTTAACTTATCTGTCCTTGCAAAAAATCTACTTAGTTAGAACTAAGAGAAAAATAAAAACAGGATTTTGTGAACACACTAATAACATCTATAAAGGAGTAGTCAAGCACAGTGTGGTTGACCATTTTAGAGATTTTTATGCTAGCAATCCGGAGGGTCTAAAAATTAAGGTGATTAATTGGATCCCATTTAAAATAGAGGGGATCAATCATCTCACCAAGCTTAGAAGGAGAGAGACATTCTTTATTACGGAACTCAAAAGTCTGTATCCAGTTGGATTAAATATTTATCTAGATTTGGAGCTTTCTCATAATAAAATTATGGGCATATATGTAAACTTTACAATATCATTTAGTTGACATATACATTCATACATTTTAAAATATAGAAATATCAATCATTATACAGTATGAATAGTGAGCATGTATTAAATACATGTTCACATAAAAAATAATAATAAATAATAATACAAAATCTAAAATTAAAATAAAAGAATGAGAATCACTAAGGGGTCATTGCATCAATGACGATTTTATAGTTAATGATTGAAATATATTTTGGATACTTTTATGATAATCCAATTGATATTTTGATGTACTGACTATCCCCGTGTAGTATAAATGAATGCAATGTTGTGAAAATGTCTTGGTATGGTTATTAAGCCTATAATATGGTAATAACATGATACCAACAATGTATGAAATCAAAAGTGTATTAAAAATTATATTGAATATATGAATGTATAACTACCATAACATGATGTATCGTAATGAAAATGATGTTAACTAGGACCCAGGAGTGACATGTGTGGCTACTACAGCCGGCTCCCCACATGTCACTTCCAGTGCGGGTATTTTAAATTTAATGTTTTAAGCTAAATTGTATAGCAATAAGAAGAGTACCCCTGATGAAGTTTGCTTGTTGCAAACAAAACGCGTAGGGTAATTCAAGGGTTAATCCAATGGCAGTTCAATGTATGTGTAACTGCATCAAGACCAACCCGTGACAGTTCTTTTGCGGAGAAAATTAACAGCATCTTGGCAAAGATCTAAAGATATCAGACAGTTCTGCCATCCTAAGGAATAAACACAAAGACTGCATCTAAATTCCTTAGTAAGGATTCTGTGGAAACCTTCCACTCGGGCTGGACACGACTAAGGATTTTGTCACGTTTGTGATACGCATTCTAACTACTTCTATCTTGTGAGTGTGATGTATGCTTTTTTGCGCTTGTAAATAAAAGCGTTTTTTATACTACCTTGAATCGGTGGGCGCTGTGTGTTCTTTATATTTTTCAGCTGCTACTTATGTCAGGACTAGGATACCCGTATTTCATACTCAGCTGCAACCGACGAAGGAAGGAAAACATTTTTTGAACTTTTAAGAACTATTGTTATTATTGATAATTTGGGTAAGCATTATTAGGTTTCTATATACCTTGTGGGTAAAAATATTAATATCTTATTAACATCGTATGAACCTTCACATATATCAACCCTAACGCTTAACCCATGGAGCAAACTAATTATTAGTGTTTTAAGAGTTATTATAAATTTATTTTATATTTGATGATGGTGAGTTAAGATCACACTTTATTTGATCTCGTTTTGTAAGTGAATAATACATTCTGTAACATCTGGTAGTTTTAAAGTTTTGACTCAGACCAAGGAAGCACTGATATTTTATTATACAAAATACTGTATATATCTATACCTACAGTATATATAATTATATATATATATATATATATATATATATATTTACCAAACAAATATAATATATTTATATATAGAGATAGAGAGAGATATAGAGAGATAGCTAGAAATATGTATTCAATCAAGAATAAATATAACAAATTCTGCTATGTGAAAAACATTGGAATGTGAAACATTCATATTTCATGTCGGGTTAGCGCACTTGAGAAAACGCAATCTGGTTTTGTGCGCTAGTAGGGTGTTCATTCCCCCCCCCACACACACACACTTTTCGTGCTCCATTGAACTCTTTGGATTTTATTGCGCTTCGGGTTAGCGCAAGAGCAAAACATTACTTTCAACTTGTAATATGCATGGTATCTGACGTTCGCAAAATTAGCACTCCACACTTAATCTAGCCCATAATGTGTACATAACTGACAGCTTACTCCCTGTAGAACATCCCATGTAAAAGGACCATAGAGATCACAGTTAGGGCCATATTACAATTGGAGCAGTATTTAACACTACCGCTTGCGCGCAAACTCTACTAGAAGTAAGCTTTTTGCGAGCTTCAGGTAGAGAAAATGTGAAGTAAAACCTGTTTTGAGATGATGAATGCTAAATATCAACTCTGCATTGCAGTGCAGCCTACAGCAAAACATTCTGGCCTCTATTTATCAAGCTGTCAACCGCAAATACGCTGGACATCCGCAGCGTATTTGTGGCGAGCCTGATTTGCCTTAGTTATCAAACCCTACAAACTGGCAAAAGTAGAATTTAGTGACGTAACATACGATCTGCTGGACTCAGTCCGACACAGATCAATGCTTACATCACTACAGATGTTCCGAACGCAAGTTCGGCACTATCTGACTACTTTTGGAAGTTATCAAATTCCTACCAGGTACGCTCGGCACTTTTCCGACCCAGCGTACCTGGTTTTCAATCCACCGCCCTGGAGGCGGTGGATACCATAGGAATAATGGGAGTCGGAAAGCAGTGAAAGCTTATGTTCGCTGCTGCCCGATATCCCATTGATTTCTATAGGAAATGTCTACACCTAACACCCTAACATGTACCCCGAGTCTAAACACCCCTAATCTGCGCCCCCTACACCGCCGATACTAAATAAAGTGTTTAAACCCTAAACTGCCGCTCCCGGAGCCCGCCGTCACCTACATTATACTTATTAACCCCTAATCTGCCCCCTTATACCGCCGCAACTCTAATAAATGTATTAACCCCAAAACCTCCGCTCCCGGAGCCCACCGCAACTCTAATAAAGTGTTTAACCCCTGCCGCCCCCTACACCGCCACCACCTACATTATATTTATTAACCCCTAATCTGCCGCCCCCAATGTCGCCGCCACTATATTAAACTTATTAACCCCTAAACCTAAGTCTAACCCTAACACCCACTAACGTAAATATAATTTAAATAAATCTAAATAAAATTACTATCATTAAATAAATTATTGCTATTTAAAACTAAATACTTACCTATAAAATAAAGCATAAACTAGCTACAATATAACTAATAGTTACATTATATCTAGCTTAGGGTTTATTTTTTTTTTACAGGCAACTTTGTATTTATTTTAACTAGGTAGAATAGTTATTAAATAGTTATTAACTATTTAATAGCTACCTATTTAAAATAAAGACAACATTACCTGTAAAATAAAACCTAACCGAAGTTGCAATTACACCTAACACTACACTATAATTAAATTAATTCCATAAAAAAACTAAATACAATTAAAAACAATTATCTAAAGTACAAAAAACAACAAAATAATTACAATTTTTTAAACTAATTACAACTAATCTAATCCCCTAATAAAATAAAAAAGCCCCCCAAAATAATAAAAATACATACCCTATACTAAATTACAAATAGCCCTTAAAAGGGCCTTTTGCTGGGCATTGCCCTAAAGTTATCAGCTCTTTTACCAAAAAAAAAGGACAATACCCCCCCAACATTAAAACCCACCACCCACACACCCAACCCTACTCTAAAACCCACCCAATCCCCCCTTAAAAAAACCTAATACCTTTACATTCTTCTCTTCTACCGAGAGGTCACTTGCTTAACCATAGCCAGGAAGTTGATATGAGACTACATACGGGTACTTATCTTACTCTTTTTATTCTCTATCATTTCTCCTTTCCCCCAGAGGAACTTACTTTCAACTCGGACCAACGCAACAAATGGCACATACTACCGATAGACAGATTGAGCATACATACGGGTACTTATCTTACCCATCATCTTAAGCACAGCTCATCACCTATTGGCAACTGATTTCGACAGACAGGTCTGATTTATGTTGACATGTCCCTCTCCGTTTGTTACTACTCCGTTTGTTACTACTCTGTTTTTGTTCATGTTTATAGTTATTTTAAGGTTTATGCTCATGAATCACTAATATGCATCACAAGATTTATGTATCTCTTTTCGCAGGAATTCATATTTCTTATCTAAGGGAGTCAAAATTTACTTTTAAATAATTTCATATAACCATGACTATACTCCTCAATTATTAGTACCTACACACACTAAATGAGAAATAACATATAGTACTAAGATTACCACCTCTAGTATACTCCTTTTTGCAACAGAAGTGCTTATCATAGATCAATAAATTGATTACCTCCTTAGACCCTTACGGATTATCTACAACACCTTAGTAAGCATGTGATAGATTAGATATTTTAGGGTACAATTACACTTATAACCTATAGGTGGTTATTATTCAAAGGTAGTAGTTTATAGAAAAGATTGCAGAAGATCGAGTTGCACTGTAATGTTTGTTCACTTTTTATTGCAAGGATATGTATTCTGTTAAATGCTAACACTTCCTTAGTTAAAGGTAATAGCCATAGGATGTACATGAAGACTTATAATTTTCTCTGTGATGTTTCACATTGTTTACTAGCTGCATTATACAGGGAGTGCAGAATTATTAGGCAAATGAGTATTTTGACCACATCATCCTCTTTATGCATGTTGTATTACTCCAAGCTGTATAGGCTCGAAAGCCTACTACCAATTAAGCATATTAGGTAATGTGCATCTCTGTAATGAGAAGGGGTGTGGTCTAATGACATCAACACCCTATATCCAGTGTGCATAATTATTAGGCAACTTCCTTTCCTTTGGCAAAATGGGTCAAAAGAAGGACTTGACAGGCTCAGAAAAGTCAAAAATAGTGAGATATCTTGCAGAGGGATGCAGCACTCTTAAAATTGCAAAGCTTCTGAAGCGTGATCATCAAACAATCAAGTGTTTCATTCAAAATAGTCAACAGGGTCGCAAGAAGCGTGTGGAAAAACCAAGGCGCAAAATAACTGCCCATGAACTGAGAAAAGTCAAGCGTGCAGCTGCCAAGATGCCACTTGCCACCAGTTTGGCCATATTTCAGAGCTGCAACATCACTGGAGTGCCCAAAAGCACAAGGTGTGCAATACTCAGATACATGGCCAAGGTAAGAAAGGCTGAAAGACGACCACCACTGAACAAGACACACAAGCTGAAACGTCAAGACTGGGCCAAGAAATATCTCAAGACTGATTTTTCTAAGGTTTTATGGACTGATGAAATGAGAGTGAGTCTTGATGGGCCAGATGGATGGACCCGTGGCTGGATTGGTAAAGGGCAGAGAGCTCCAGTCCGACTCAGACGCCAGCAAGGTGGAGGTGGAGTACTGGTTTGGGCTGGTATCATCAAAGATGAGCTTGTGGGGCCTTTTCGGGTTGAGGATGGAGTCAAGCTCAACTCCCAGTCCTACTGCCAGTTTCTGGAAGACACCTTCTTCAAGCAGTGGTACAGGAAGAAGTCTGCATCCTTCAAGAAAAACATAATTTTCATGCAGGACAATGCTCCATCACACGCGTCCAAATACTCCACAGCGTGGCTGGCAAGAAAGGGTATAAAAGAAGAAAATCTAATGACATGGCCTCCTTGTTCACCTGATTTGAACCCCATTGAGAACCTGTGGTCCATCATTAAATGTGAGATTTACAAGGAGGGAAAACAGTACACCTCTCTTAACAGTGTCTGGGAGGCTGTGGTTGCTGCTGCACACAATGTTGATTGTGAACAGATCAAAACACTGACAGAATCCATGGATGGCAGGCTTTTGAGTGTTTTTGCAAAGAAAGGTGGCTATATTGGTCACTGATTTGTTTTTGTTTTGTTTTTGAATGTCAGAAATGTATATTTGTGAATGTTGAGATGTTATATTGGTTTCACTGGTAAAAATAAATCATTGAAATGGGTATATATTTCTTTTTTGTTAAGTTGCCTAATAATTATGCACAATAATAGTCACCTGCACACACAGATATCCCCCTAAAATAGCTATAACTAAAAACAAACTAAAAACTACTTCCAAAACTATTCAGCTTTGATATTAATGAGTTTTTTGGGTTCATTGAGAACATGGTTGTTGTTCAATAATAACATTAATCCTCAAAAATACAACTTGCCTAATAATTCTGCACTCCCTGTACTCTGTTCTTACTGTTCTCTTTAATGTTCTGAGACTATTATTATTCTAGGTGAATCACTAGAGAACCACATATGTTTTAGTAATTAAGGGAATTTAAATAACTCTACTGTCTCCTACATCAGACTTTATATTAAGTATCTCATCTCAATGCAGGTAACAATAGAATTTTGGATAGCCCCCTAACCATTCTAGGTAGAGTAAGCACACCAAAATAATCTGCCACATAGCTAACACTATTAATGTCCTCTAATGGCTAAACCTGCATATCACACATGTTTAGTCCCTTATAATTTGTTTATTAACTATAGCTCCAGCGGAGCCCCAAGCTCTCTTACACCACTTTCCTTATCACTTTACTTATCTTTCGTATGTCAGGGGACCTCTTTACCGTCGGGCTCCCTTCATCAACCGCTTACTACTACATACCTATTCAATACATAGATAATGTTTATTATAGAATATTATTAATATATTCTCCACTCTACTCATTATCACTAGCGTCACTTCTGACTTAAGCTACTATCTTTACAGTTTATAATCAGCAGAAGTATTATTATCTCATTCTCCTCCTTCCTTTCACTTACTAATCATATCTCATTTATCTTTTACATAATATTTCCCCCCTCCCTCACTAGTGAGCGGCTCTTGTCTGCTGCAGTACCCTATACTATCAACCATTAACATAGGTATAGCTGAGTCATACACTCGTTTAAACTCATACCTTAACCACATTTACAATATTACCAGGAAAGGTTGGCATCTTTAAGTCCTACATAACATATACATTTTCCCCATTACAATACTCCTCATTCCTAAATTCCTCACCAATCACTTCCCCCGTTCCCATTCCCTCTCCCCCCACTTCCCCCCTTTTTCCCCTTTTTTTTTTTTTCTTTCGTCTTTCACCTCAGATCGGAATGGAGGGTCTTCATTTCCTGACCATAAATGCCCAGGGACTTAACTCCCCCACAAAACGTAGCTCTGTGGTTATCTATTAATTTAAAATATCTCTACTTTCTACTTAATATAATATACTAAATCTCTATGGTGGTACCACTAAAACCAACACAGATAAATTGTGAAATAAACTCTATGAGGGGTCCTCCATTATTTGTCAAACAGTTTATTTAGGAATTAATATATGTTAATAATAAGATAAATATTTACAGGAAATCTATTTTACAGATACAGTCCACATTTTAAGATACAGGGCAACTTTTCTAAACTAACCCCAATTGTGCAATACTGCTACACAGAATATTATCCCAGAAATACTTAGCCAGATTCTCTGTGTCCAACATCATCCATCTTTTAGCAGGAGCAGGATAAAATAGAGACAGAGGCTCTGGTGTTACAGTATTTTATAACCCAATTCAAAAGGGAGTGGCTTATCAAATGCCACTCAAAAAGACCAATGGGAGTGTCTATAGTTCAGAGAGAAAGGTGTACTTGGGGGAAGGGATCCCAATAACAGCTAAGTGAATATTCCAGTGATAAAATGTCACCACAAGCTCATTTATGACCTTTTTGAGAAAATCAAAGACAGATGTAGCATATATACAGGATACCCATTGGACGTTAGATATAAATACCACGCTTGCATCTCGGGGATACCCGATAGTAGTAGAGGCCTCATATCAGTCCAAATCGAGGGGAGTAGCAATATATTTCATTAAAAATATAGAATATGAATCCATCTACTTAGAATTGGATCCTCAAGCCCGCTACATCATCCATGTTTGTAAACTCAATGGCCATCTTGTTTCCTTGGTGAATATTTATGCACCAACTCCAAACAAATCAAATGAATTACAAAGCTACTTAAATTGGTGTTGGCTGTGAAGCAGGGTGAATTAATCATAGGAGGGGACTTCAATCTAATCTGGGACCCAGTTCTTGATAGGTTGGGGCCTAAGTTATCTACTTTGGAAAGAGCCACTCATCCTCTCTCCAGAGCCTTCCAACAGCTAATTGGTCAATATGATCTATACGATCCCTGGAGAGCACTACACCCACAAGATAAGGATTATACTTTCTATTCTTCTCCACACAGATCATTCACTCGTATAGACTACTTCTTCATTAGTACTAGGTTGCTGGACAGGATATCTTACACAAAAATACTACCAGTTTCATGGTCGGATCATGATGCGGTTACCTTATATACGAGCCCACATATCACATGTCACTCCCCTTCCACGTGGAAGCTTAAAAAACTACTTGATCACAGACCCCCTCCTTAAAACTGAGACACAAGAGAAAATAACGGAATTTTTGATTATTAATGATGAGCCCCAGATCCCAATAGAAACTTTATGGGCCACTCTTAAGGCCTATTTTAGAGGTCATTTCCATGCAGTCGACACAGATAAATGCAATAAACAGAAAGCTCCTCTAGCAACCCTAGTTATACGACTCAGATAGCTCTGACATATACTAAGTACCTCATATTCCAGTCCAGTGGCCCAAGAAATTACGGAGATCACCAAGCAGATCCAGGAATTAGAATTCCAAAAGACTTGTGCTATATTAGAGAAATTTAAGAGGATATTCTATCACCATAGCAACAAAGCTTCAACATTATTGGCAGCCAAACTTAGGCCTAGATTTAGAGTTTTGTCGGTAACGACCCGCGTAGCTAACGCCGGCTTTTTTCTGGCCGCACCATAAAAATAACTCTGGTATTGAGAGTCCACAAAAAGGCTGCGTTAGGCTCCAAAAAAGGAGCGTAGAGCATTTTTAAGGCAGCTTCAACTCTCGATACCAGAGTTACTTACGCAAGCGGCCAGCCTCAAAAACGTGCTCATGCACGATTCCCCCATAGGAAACAATGGGGCTGTTTGAGCTGAAAAAAAACCTAACACCTGCAAAAAAGCCGCGTTCAGCTCCTAACGCAGCCCCATTGTTTGCTATGGGGAAACACTTCCTACGTCTGCACCTAACACCCTAACATGTACCCCGAGTCTAAACACCCCTAACCTTACACTTATTAACCCCTAATCTGCCGCCCCCGCTATCGCTGACCACTGCATATTATTTTTAACCCCTAATCTGCCGCTCCGTAAACCGCCGCTACTTACATTATCCTTATGTACCCCTAATCTGCTGCCCCTAACACCGCCGACCCCTATATTATATTTATTAACCCCTAATCTGCCCCCCTCAACGTCGCCTCCACCTGCCTACACTTATTAACCCCTAATCTGCCGAGCGGATCTGAGCGCTACTATAATAAAGTTATTAACCCCTAATCCGCATCACTAACCCTATAATAAATAGTATTAACCCCTAATCTGCCCTCCCTAACATCGCGGACACCTAACTTCAAACATTAACCCCTAATCTGCAGACCGGAACTCACCGCTACTATAATAAATGTATTAACCCCTAAAGCTAAGTCTAACCCTAACACTAACACCCCCCTAAATTAAATATAATTTTAATCTAACAAAATTAATTAACTCTTATTAAATAAATTATTCCTATTTAAAGCTAAATACTTACCTGTAAAATAAATCCTAATATAACTACAATATAAATAATAATTACATTGTAGCTATTTTAGGATTAATATTTCTTTTACAGGCAACTTTGTAATTATTTTAACCAGGTACAATAGCTATTAAATAGTTAAGAACTATTTCATAGTTACCTAGTTAAAATAATAGCAAAATTACCTGTAAAATAAATCCTAACCTAAGTTACAATTAAACCTAACACTACACTATCAATAAATTAATTAAATACCTATAATTATCTACAATTAAACCTACCACTACACTATCAATAAATAAATTAAATACAATACCTACAAATAACTACAATGAAATAAACTATCTAAAGTACAAAAAATAAAAAAGAACTAAGTTACAAAAAATAAAAAAATATTTACAAACATAAGAAAAATATTACAACAATTTTAAACTAATTACACCTACTCTAAGCCCCCTAATAAAGACCCCAAAAATAACAAAATGCCCTACCCTATTCTAAATTACTACATTTCAAAGCTCTTTTACCTTACCAGCCCTGAACAGGGCCCTTTGCGGGGCATGCCCCAAGAAATTCAGCTCTTTTGCCTGTAAAAAAAACCATACAATACCCCCCCCCAACATTACAACCCACCACCCACATACCCCTAATCTAACCCAAACCCCCCTTAAATAAACCTAACACTAAGCCCCTGAAGATCTTCCTACCTTGTCTTCACCCTACCAGGTTCACCGATCCGTCCTGAAGAGCTCCTCCGATGTCCTGATCCAAGCCCAAGCGGGGGGCTGAAGAGGTCCATGATCCGGCTGAAGTCTTCATCCAAGCGGGAGCTGAAGAGGTCCATGATCCGGAGGAAGTCTTCATCCAAGCGGGAGCTGAAGAGGTCCATGATCCGGATGAAGTCTTCTATCAACGGCATCTTCAATCTTCTTTTTTCCGGATCCATCTTGCAGACCTCCGACGCGGAACATCCTCTTCTCCCGACGCCTACTAGCCGAATGACGGTTCCTTTAAGGGACGTCATCCAAGATGGCGTCCCTCAAATTCCGATTGGCTGATAGGATTCTATCAGCCAATCGGAATTAAGGTAGGAATATTCTGATTGGCTGATGGAATCAGCCAATCAGAATCAAGATCAATCCGATTGGCTGATCCGATCAGCCAATCAGATTGAGCTTGCATTCTATTGGCTGTTCCGATCAGCCAATAGAATGCAAGCTCAATCTGATTGGCTGATTACTACACTTAAGGTGTAGAAGCCCCAAAGCTGCTACCAGTCTTGAGAAAGGTCCTTGGGGACCGAAACGCGTTGGCTATATACTGGTATTGCAGCTCAGATTATATCTGGTGAGTAGAATACTTTTAATGCTACTTTTAAAGTGACTTTATTGCACTATGTTTTGTCTTTGTACACTTTTATAGGTACAAGAGGATTTCCTAAACACTGATAAAACATTTGAGAAGAGAAATATTATTTTATCAGCACCTACACCATTGACAATTATTTACAACACAGAGGATTCACCTTATTTCCTTTACTTTTTTCATTAAGGACTATTTTTGACACAGGAATTTATCGCTTTTGACACCATTTTAAGTTTTTTTTAGGTGTACACCTCAATTAGTTTTTTCGCATCAATATATATATTTTCCAAGTAACACACATATATATATATATATATATATATATATATATTATTTTTTTTTCAACACCACGATTTTGTATTTGTATTTTTATTTTGTATTTTGATTTTTATTTTTGGATTTTTGGATGAATTTTGGACATATTTTCTTTTGGATATTTTTTGGATGATTATTGGATGATTTTTTATGTTCTTTTTCACAGTCACAGCTTCACTTGTAATATTAGACTTTTAAGATAACATTGGAGCATTTGGATAACCACCCCCTTTTTTCAGGACATTTGTAACTTTTGGATGAAATAGGCCTTTCTGGACAATTGCTTTAATGAACTTTTGCATTTGAACTCTTACCTTATATTTCAACCTGGACATATAATAGGATCTATAATACTGGGTATTTACTCAAATATAAACATAGATTGTTGCGCAACTCTGCATATAGGGTGTACTTGAATGTATTGTTTTTATATTGTTTTTTATATTGTATTTTTATATTGTATTTTGAATTAAATATTGTTATTACCATATATTATCTTTTAAAATCCACATTTTATTACACATTTTTATTATACATTTTATATACGCATTTATATAAAGACATTTTAAAGTTTTAGACTTTGAGATTATATCTTTTACTATATTGGTCGTGGACACCATCTTAAGCCACACAATCCCCTACTGGGGCAGTGTAGCGCTGTACCTTGGCATTCTATTTTTTACTGTACCCTCGGAATCAGGTTGGGAGATTCCGCCTATATTTGGTACGGCTTGTATGGTATTTATTGTGGCGCTGCTAGATACCAACTAATTTGCACGTTAATAAATATAAAACAGGGGTCGGTGGTGTTAGGGGCAGCAGATTAGGGGTACATAAGTATAACGTAGGTGGCGGTCGGCAGATTAGGGGTTAAAAAAAAATAATCGAGTGGCGGCGATGTGGGGGGGCCTCAGTTTAGGGGTACATAGGTAGTTTATGGGTGTTAGTGTACTTTAGAGTACAGTAGTTAAGAGCTTTATGAACCGGCGTTAGCCCAGAAAGCTCTTAACTACTGACTTTTTTCCTGCGGCTGGAGTTTTGTCATTAGATGTCTAACGCTCACTTCAGACACGACTCTAAATACCGGAGTTAGAAAGATCCCATTGAAAAGATAGGATACGCAATTTACGTAAGGGGAACTGCGGTATGGAAAAGTCACGGCTGAAAAGTGAGCGTTAGACCCTATTTTGAGTGACTCCAAATACCGGAGTTAGCCTAAAACCAGCGTTAGGAGCCTCTAACGCTGGTTTTCACGGCTAACGCCAAACTCCAAATCTAGGCCTAAGACACCACACAGCTCAGGCAAAAATACTTTTTATCAAGAACACAGCAAACAAATCAGTCTATTCTCCCAAGGACATAGGTGCCACCTTTCAGGCGTATTATTACTCCTTATATAATCTTAAAGAGAACCCAGACAGTCTACCACCTAATATAGATAACATAAAAACATTTTTAAGTTCTCTACATCTCCCCTCCCTCCCTTTAGAGAGTTCTAGCATGCTCAACAATCCTATCATACTAGAGGAAGTACTAAAAGTAATTCAGAACCTGAAATTAGGGAAATCTCCAGGCCCTAATGGCTACACAGCACGCTTCTATAAATCTTTCCAATCTGTAATTGCCCCGATACTATGTAGATTATTCCTTGAGATTGTGCCTAAAGGTTCGATTAACAGTGAAAATCTAGAAGCAACCATCACTAACATTCTGAAACCAGGGAAACCCCCTGATCAATGTAGTAGCTACCGTCCCATATCCCTACTTAATTTAGATACCAAACTGTATACTAAAATTCTAGCTGATCAACTTTCGAAAGTTATTGATTCACTAATCCACCCAGATCAGGTAGGGTTTGTCCCACAGAGAGAAGGACCACACGTGACCAGGAGGATACTTAATATTCTCTCGATTATGAATAAAAGGAAGATACAATTTCTTGCCCTGTCCTTAGTTGCCAAAAAGGCCTTTGACAGGGTAGGATGGGATTATCTCTGGCTCACGATGGAAGCCTTTAACTTCCCAGACACTTTCATATGTGCGGTTCAAGCTATTTACACGAAACCCACTGCTAGGGTTAAGGGTGTGGGCTTTAGATCTGATACTTTTCAAATTACCAATGGCACCAGGCAGGGGTGCCCACTTTTGCCCCTTCCTTTCGCACTAACCATTGAGCCCTTAGAACAAGCAATTAGGCTTCATCCACACATTTTAGGTGCACAATTCGCAACAACATCTCATTATATATCCTTATATGCAGATGACATAACTCTATTTCTCACCTCACCATCCACCTCTCTTCCAGCTGTTTTCAACCTTATCAATGAATTTGGCCATTTATCTTACTATAAATTAAATATCAATAAAACGGAAGCTCTACATTTAAATATCCCCCCTAAAGAGCTTCTTCTCCTACAAAGAATATACTGTTTTAAATGGAACCCTCACACAATCAAAGTATTAGGCACATACCTAAGCCCTGATCTGGAGCTTACAATCACCAAAAACTATTTAGATAGAATCCCAGAATTTCGGAATCTTCTTCTTACCTGGGAATTCAAAGAAATCTCTTGGACGGGAAGAATAGCAGCTGTAAAAATGTCTTTCATCCCCAAACTCACTTACCTATTTAGATGTATACCATATAACATTCCCAGACCACTACTAAACAGACTAAAGAGCCTCATAACAAATTACATATGGAAAGATCACATACCTAGGACTTCTAGAACTACACTTCAAAGACCGATTTCACATAGGGGCTTAGCCCTACCTAATATTATCCTATATTATACAGCGGCCAGATTGTCAGATATACTTTGTTGGTCATGCACAGCTGATCACCCTCGTTAGGTTGATATTGAATCGACTGTCCTACCACCAGGACTTTCGCTGTATGACCTACCATGGATCCCCTCCCATTATAGAGAAAAATGAGTTAAACTATCCCCAATCATACTAGATGCCCTAAAATTTTGGGACCACATCAGACATAACCCAGATCTGGCACCCCACCCCTCCCCTGCCCTCACTATTGTTGGAGCCCTCTTCTTCCTACCAGACTCTCATTTCAAAATCTGGCAAAACCTACAACCTACGCGAGTTTCAAACATCTACGACCAAGGTTATTGGCTCACACATTTACAATTCTGCTTGAAATACGATATACCTACTTCATTACATTTTGAAGCTTTTCGATTGGGCTCTCGACTAAAATCCTGGGGCTATCCCAGACAAAATTTGAGAACTCTCTCCATCTGGGAGACAAAATGTCTTCAGGGACATAGCATTAACCCCTTAATGACCGCAGCACTTTTCCATTTTCTGTCCGCTTGGGACCAAGGCTATTTTTACATTTCTGCGGTGTTTGTGTTTAGCTGTAATTTTCCTCTTACTCATTTACTGTACCCACACATATTATATACCGTTTTTCTCACCATTAAATGGACTTTCTAAAGATACCATTATTTTCATCATATCTTATAATTTACTATAAAAAACATTATAAAATATGAGGAAAAAATGGAAAAAAACACACTTTTTCTAACTTTGACCCCCAAAATCTGTTACACATCTACAACCACCAAAAAACACCCATGCTAAATAGTTTCTAAATTTTGTCCTGAGTTTAGAAATACCCAATGTTTACATGTTCTTTGCTTTTTTTGCAAGTTATAGGGCCATAAATACAAGTAGCACTTTGCTATTTCAAAACCACTTTTTTTTCAAAATTAGCGCTAGTTACATTGGAACACTAATATCTTTCAGGAATCCCTGAATATCCATTGACATGTATATATTTTTTTTTAGAAGACATCCCAAAGTATTGATCTAGGCCCATTTTGGTATATTTCATGCCACCATTTCACCGCCAAATGCGATCAAATAAAAAAATTGTTCACTTTTTCACAAATTTTTTCACAAACTTTAGGTTTCTCACTGAAATTATTTACAAACAACTTATGCAATTATAGCATAAATGGTTGTAAATGCTTCTCTGGGATCCCCTTTGTTCAGAAATAGCAGATATATATGGCTTTGCCTTTGCTTTTTGGTAATTAGAAAGCTGCTAAATGCCACTGCTCACAATACGTGTATTATGCCCAGCAGTGAAGGCGTTAATTAGGGAGCATGTAGGGAGCTTCTAGGGTTAATTTTAGCTTTAGCGTAGTGTAGTAGACAACCCCAAGTATTGATCTAGGCCCATTTTGGTATATTTCATGCCACCATTTCACCGCCAAATGCGATCAAATTAAAAAAAACGTTAATTTTTTCACAATTTTAGGTTTCTCACTGAAATTATTTACAAACAGCTTGTGCAATTATGGCACAAATGGTTGTAAATGCTTCTCTGGGATGTCCTTTGTTCAGAAATAGCAGACATATATGACTTTGGCGTTGCTTTTTGGTAATTAGAAAGTCGCTAAATGCTGCTGCGCATCACACATGTATTATGGCTAGCAGTGAAGGGGTTAATTAGGTAGTTTGTAGGGAGCTTGCAGGGTTAATTTTAGCTTTAGTGTAGATATCAGCCTCCCACCTGACACATCCCACCCCCTGATCACTCCCAAACAGCTCCCTTCCCTCCCCCACCCCACAATTGTCCCCGCCATCTTAAGTACTGGCAGAAAGTCTGCCAGTACTAAAATAAAAGTTTTTTGGGGGGTTTTTTTTAAAGAAAAAAAAAAAAGCATATTTACATATGCTGTGTTTAGGATCCCCCCTTAGCCCCCAGCCTCCCCCTCTGTCTTATTGGGGGCCATCTTGGGTACTGGCAGCTGTCTGCCAGTACCCAGTTTGCACACAAACAAATGTTTATTTTTTTATTTTTTTTTATTTTTTTCTGTAGTGTAGCTTCACCCCCAACCTCCCGACCAACCCCCACAACATAAATTACATCTAAGGTTTTTTTTTTACATTCATGGTCCCACTTTTATTTTGTTATGGGACACGTTTTTCTGTAGTGTAGCGGTCCCGCCCCCCTCCACATGACCAGGGCCATCGATGGCCGCCACCCACCTCCCACACCGGCTCCCACCCACCAACGATACCGGCCATCGATGTCCGGTGCAGAGAGGGCCACAGAGTGGCTCTCTCTGCATCGGATGGCCGTAGAAGGTTATTGCAGGATGCCTCCATATCGAGGCATCACTGCAATAACCGGAAAGAAGCTGGAAGCGAGCAGGATCGCTTCCAGCTGCTTTCCACACCAAGGATGTGCAGGGTACGTTCTCAGGCGTTAACTGCCTTTTTTCTGAGGACGTACCCTGCACGTCCTCGGTCATTAAGGGGTTAAACATGCTTTATCTTTCCATTATAACCTTATCCTTGAACACACCACTATCCATAAAATCTCTCAACATAAGGCTTGGGAGAACGAGATAGGCTTCACAGCCAACACCAACATGTGGCACACGCAAATACTCATAACTAAGAAACTCCTTCACTGTGCTACTCTCTGGGAACTCTAGTATAAAATCCTTGTAAGATGGCATTTAGTTCCCCTTACTTTGAACAGAATTCATGGTACCCACTCTCCTAGATGCTGGCGAGGTTGTGGGCAGATAGGGACATCTCTACACATTTGGTGGCCCTGCCCTAAGTTACGTTCCCTTTGGAGATGGCTCTTCCGTACTCTCAATACGCTACATATTGATTTGCCATTTAAACCAGAAATTGCTTTGCTTCATTTACACTTCCCAGATCTAACAAAAGGGAAGGAGGCCCTTGCAATTTATCTTCTAATAGCTATAAAAATGGCCATCGCCCAAGCATGGAAAAAAGAGGACCCTCCTATTACATCACAGGTCCTCCCTCTTATACATTACATCAAACAGATGGAACTATACTCTTACACAGCTCTGGATAAAATTGCCTTCTATTATGAGATGTGGCACCCATGGATGGAGGCCTTCTCAGACTAGAATAAGCTCTTCACTCTTTATCTGCACACCTCTTTATCTTTTACCCCCCTTTTTTCTTTTCTTTTTTTTCCTCTCTCTCCCCCCCTGTCTATCCCTATACTATATTTTTTATTTCAATATATTGTATGACTCGGCGACCTATTGTATTTATAGTTTTCTATTATATATGGATGCAAAAATCATTTAGATGGTTTGACTTTGTTTTATTAATCCACCGAGATGGTTATTTATACCAATGTTAATACATTTGTAATTTATATATTTTGTTATTTCTCGGTACAGTTCTTATGTATACTTGAACCAAACTCTCAATAAAAAAACATGTTTAAAAAAAAAAAAACTAACACTAACCCCTTGAAGATCACCCTACCTTGAGACGTCTTCACCCAACCGGGCCGAAGTCCTCCACGAAGCTGGGTGAAGTGGTCCTCCAGACGGGCAGAAGTCTTCATCCAAGCCGGGAAGAAGAGTTCCTCCAGACGAGCAGAAGTCTTCATCCAGGCCGGGAAGAAGAGTTCCTCCAGACGAGCAGAAGTCTTCATCCAGGCGGCATCTTCTATCTTCATCCATCCGGCGCGGAGCAGGTCCATCTTCAAGCCATCCGACGCGGAGCATCCATCTCGGCCGACGACTAATGACGAATGAAGGTTCCTTTAAATGATGTCATCCAAGATGGCATCCCTTGAATTCCGATTTGCTGATAGAATTCTATCAGCCAATCAGAATTAAGGTAGGAAAAATCCTATTGGCTGATGCAATCAGCCAATAGGATTGAGCTCGCATTCTATTGGCTGATTGGAACAGCCAATAGAATGCAACCTCAATCCTATTGGCTGATTGGATTGCATCAGCCAATAGGATTTTTCCTAACTTAATTCCGATTGGCTGATAGAATTCTATCAGCCAATCGGAATTCAAGGGACAACATCTTGGATGATGTCATTTAAAGGAACCTTCATTCGTCATTAGTCGTCAGCCGAGATGGATGCTCTGCATTGGATGGCTCGAAGATGGACCCGCTCCGCGCCGGATGGATGAAGATAGAAGATGCAACCTGGAATGAAGACTTCTGCCCGTCTGGAGGACCACTTCACCCGGCTTCGTTGAGGACTTCGGCCCATTTGGGTGAAGACATCTCAAGGTAGGGTGATCTTCAAAGGGTTAGTGTTAGGTTTTTTTAAGGGGGGATTGGGTGGGCTTTAGAGTAGGGTTGGGTGTGTGGATGGTGAGTTTTAATGTTGGGGGGTATCATACTTTTTTTTCAGGTAAAAGAGCTGATTACTTTGGGGCAATGCCCAGCAAAAGGCCCTTTTAAGGGCTATTTGTAATTTAGTATAGGGTAGGGATTTTTATTATTTTGGGGGGCTTTTTTATTTTATTAGGGGGATTAGATTAGGTGTAATTAGTTTAAAAAAATGTAATTATTTTATTATTTTCTGTAATTTAGTGTTTGTTGTTTTTCGTACTTTAGATAATTGTATTTCATTGTATTTAATTGTAGTTAGTTTAGGGAATTAATTTAATTATAGTGTAGTGTTAGGTTGTAACTTAGGTTAGGTTTTATTTTACAGGTAATTTTGTCTTTATTTTAGCTAGGTAGTTATTAAATAGTTAATAACTATTTAATAACTATTCTACCTAGTTAAAATAAATACAAAGTTGCCTGTAAAATAAAAATAAACTCTAAGCTAACTACAATGCAACTATTAGTTATATTGTAGCTAGCTTAGGGTTTATTTTATAGGTAAATAGGAATAATTTATTTGGATTTAGTTAAATTATATTTAGGTTAGGGGGTGTTAGGTTTAGTGTTAGACTTAGGTTTAGGGGTTAATACATTTAATATAGTGGCGGCGGTGTAGGGGGGGCAGATTAGGAGTTAATAAATATAATGTAGGTGGCGGCGGTGTTGGGGGGGCAGATTAGGGGTTAATAAACATAATGTAGGTGGCGGTGGGCTCTGGGAGCAGCGGTTTAGGGGTTAATAACTTTATTTAGTTGCAGCGGGGTCCGGGATCGGCGGTATAGAGGGTAAAACAGTATAGTATAGTGTGGGTGCTTAGTGACAGGGTATCATGAAAGCTGCGAAAAAGCCGAAGAGCAGCGAGATCGATGACTGTTAGTTAACAACAGTCCGCTGCTCATCACTCCGTACTTGGTGTGCGGCTTTTTGACAGCTTTTTTGATAATTTTGGAGAACGTATTCAGGTCAGCGGCAGCAATGTTAGGTGATCTTAGGCGAGCGTATTGGTGCCGTTGAATGCAAGAAAGTCGACGGCTTGATAAGTAGGGGCCCCTGCCTTAAAGGGACATAAAACCACTAAGTACAACTACAGTAGCAGGGTTACTACTTATCATGCTATTGAACCTGCAGCTGTCTTCGAAGCCATCCTCTTATTATACTCCTTTACAGAAGCCAGGTGCTAAAGATCTGCATTTTTATACTGGGTGCCACCATCTTGGAACACACATATTGTTGATTCCTGTAACAGAAGCAGTGCACTTTCACAGATCAGTGATATTGCTGGCTTTTTGACAGTTTTACCTTGCACTTTGGATTAGCTAGTTTTTTCAGTATTTACACATTATAAAAGTTAGTTAACAAATATGAAAAAAGCACTCAGGAATAATACAGAGGAATGCATAACTATGGCATAACAAATGTGCCAGGAACGCTTCAAAGTCTGTTCAACCGGGATGCTTGAATGCCTAGTTCAAGCATGTAAACATGTTTGTACATTTATTGGGATATAATAAAAATAGTTTTAACCCCTTCACTCAATTCAACATATATATACATTGTACGGTACTTTGTCAATAGTAGCGCACAACGTATATATACATCTGAGCTTCAGAAAGCTCCAGCAGTCTGTTAAGTTAAAGAAAATGAATACCGTATAGTGCAGCCAATGAATATTTGGGGAAACAAATTTCCCCAATTACTTGTTATGAAAATTTAAGAAGAACCAAAAATGTTTGATGTTGCACATCTCTATTGCATCATGTTTTTATTGTGTGTTTGTTAGATATTGAATTCTACTCTAACTGCTGGTCCTTTAAAGGAACAGTAAACACACTGTAATTACATTTATGTTGTATTGCTATAGAATAAAATATCAGCCAAGTTTAAATGTTTTTTAAAACATTGACATATTTTTTACTACAATTATTTTTCAGTAGCCAAACTCCACCACCATAAGACTTATATGGAGGAGCCAATATGGGTTTTAGTATGCAGACAATAAACTACCCACTGTTATAAAGTTAGTATTAAGTTCTTTGTTTTGCAATTGTTATCAGTTAAATCCAATTAGTGTAAGCTATATAGTAGGGATATCCTTGAGAAGTCAGCAGGGTGCTTCCAGATAATCAGAGAATAGTGAATGTAGTACCTCTTCATAAAAAGGCAGTAGGGAAGAATCTGGTAACTACAGGCCAGTTAGTTGAACTTCCGTAATAGGGAAATTAATAAGAAGTCTCTTAAAAGAAAGAATTATGACACATAAAGGCAAACAATTTAGAGAACCAAAATCAGCATGATTTTACTTCAGGGAGAGGATGTCAAACTAATTTAATTTACTTATTTGATTATATAACTAAAGTATTAGACAAAGGTAGACAAATGGATGTAGCATATCTACATCTCCATCTTAGCAAATCATTTGACAAAGTCCCACACAACAAACTAATTCATAAGCTATATCTCCTGTGTCTAGACTTAAACATTGTGAACTGAGCAGAATGCTGGCATAAAGATAAATGACAGAATGTCTTGAGTGCATTCAGTAAAGAGGGCAATTACTAGTGATGTTCCTCAGGGGTCAGTTCTGGTGCAAATTTTATTTAATATATTTATCAGTGATATCATCAAAGGGCTACAATATGATACAAATGTTTATAATAGAGTTGATGTTCAAGGAGGGGTTCAAATGAGAAGTAATATAGAATATTGGAGGATTAGACAATTGACTGGGACCTAAAGTTTTTCATTGCAAAGTGTAAAATTATTAGGAAAGAAAAATTGAAATCATAATTAAACACTCAATGATACTGTTACAAGAGAGGAACAGGACTTGGGAATTATCATTTCAGATTATTTAAAATTGTGTAAATAATGTAGTATTACAGTGAGTAATGCTAGCAGAATACTTGGTTGTATTTGCCACTGAATCAGTAAAGTTATTATGCCACTTTAAAGATGTCTAGTAAAGTCTCATCTTGAGTGTTGTGGACAGTTCTGGAGGCCATATCTTCATAAGAATATAAACAAACTGGAATCTGTTCAAAGGAGGGCTACTAAAATAGGACATGTTCTAAAAATTAAAACTTACCAGGAAAGGGTCAATTATCTAAATATGTATTGCTTAGAGGAGAGAAGAGATTATATTACAGTAACTTTAAAGTATATTAAGGAGCTTAGTAAAGCTGTGGCTGTATTTTCATAAAAAGAAGAAATCGAGAACAAGGGGCCATGATCTCATGCTGGAGGGTATTAGATTCAGGAGTAATTTGCAGAATGACTTCATCACAGAAAGGGTGGTTGATTCTTAGAATAAACACCTATTAGAGGTGGTAAATATAAACACTGTGGGTGACTTCAAGAATGGCTGGAAAAAGCATAAGGCACTTTTAGGAAATTTTGAAACTATGGTTCTTATCTGCCATCAAAATCTATGCTTTTTTGCATTTCATGTTCTGAGAATTAGAAATTGCTCAATTTTAAGAGCTAAATAACATGAAAAAGGGAAATATAAATAATACAATTATAATGCAAAGTTATTTCATTCTGCATAACTAATATTTTATATAAAAATCGAAAAATGTTTACTATCCCTTTAAGTCCTAAGGAGCAGTCTTTTTATTGGTTTCTGTTGCTTGGTGATGTTCCCAAGCATGGACATGGTGACATCACCCGCATCCACTAGACTACCTGAGATTTGGGGAGTAAGTACAGGGCTGGGCTTTGTGTTTTCCCTCCTCCCTTGATGATGACACATGGTTGTCATAAGCACTTAACTTTTTGGGGCCTATCTATCAAGCTCCGAAAGGAGCTTGACGGCCCGTGTTTCTGGTGAGTCTTCAGACTCACCAGAAACAGCAGTTATGAAGCAGAGGTCACAAAGACCGCTGCTCCATAACCTGTCTTCCTGCTCTGAGCAGGCGGACAGACATCGCCGGAATTCAACCCGATCGAGTACGATCGGGTTGATTGACACCTCCCTGCTGGCGGCCCATTGGCCCCGAGTCTGAAGGGGGCGGCGTTGCACCAGCAGCTCTTGTGAGCTGCTGGTGCAATGCTGAATACAGAGAGCATATTTCTCTCCGTATTCAGCGAGGTCTGGCGGACCTGATCCGCACTGTCGGATCAGGTCCTCCAGACCTTGTTAAATAGAGGCCATTGTGTAAATAATGACTATGCATCATCAAACACAGTCAAATGGTTAAATCCTTTTTTTTCAGTAATTCTTTATATTTTCTCTTATGTGCTAATTAAAGGTCAAAAGTTCTGATAAAATCAAAATAAGCAGAATAAGCAAAGTTTCCACATGTATTGAATAGGTACTTTTTTTTTATAGACAAGCCCTGTCTTTATTAATATTTTGTTAACAGCTAAACATTGATGCAGTGATGTATATTCTACAATATTTTCTAAGCGCACAATCTTGAAGTGAAAACAGCTGTCAATTAAACCTGTAAACTGTTTCAAACTTTCACTGTGGTGTCACAACGAATCACCTAATTTTAAATGTGCAACACTTTTTCATTCACAGTGGAAGCCCATTTGCCAATCTATATAAATGTTACATTTTTTAGTTTGGATGTTAAAGTTTTACTAGGACATTTTGTACAGGTAAACATATATGAACTATACATATAATACAGTGTTAGCAAAGTTAGCTTAAAAGGACTATAAAGGGACAATAATAAAATGTTTGCCCTATTGTGTTGACTCTTTATATTAATAAACTATTGTTTGTTTACTGCTGTGACTTAGTTTAAGATTAGATCAAATATCATGGGCAAATTTATGCAGAGTTCAAGGTAATTCTAATGAGTTCAAATATTGTTTATTCCAGTTATATTAGATAGATAGATAGATAGATAGAGATAGAGATAGATAGAGATAGAGATAGAGATAGACATAGATATAGATATAGATAGATATAGAAATAAATAGATATATATATATATATAGATAGATAAATAGATAGATAGATAGATAGATAGATAGATAGATATTTCTTAGAGATGTGCATTCATTTTCGGATGAATGCACATTCATACCGAAAGATCAGATTTTTGTTTCATAAACAAAAATGATTATCTGAAAGAATGCACCAGCAAAATTTAAAGAACATGAAAAAATACTGACAAAATTTACTTACTTTACTTTTAAAAGCTAAATACGTACCTTAACACGCCATGGAGAGCACGCTAACCCTATCCTCTTCTTACCAGGTTGCTAACAGGAGGCTTAGCACGCTCAGCACCTAACTTTAGTGCAGGTCCTGGGAGCCGAACGGCTAAGCTTCCTGCTAGCATGGCCAGGGACCTGGCAAGAAGAGGATCGGGTTAGTGCGCTTCCCAGAGCACGTTAGGTTAATTATGTAGCTACAGATGATCTTAACGAAAAATAATGTAAATGTTTAATGAAAATTTGATTTTCATTTTGTTTTAAACAAAATGAAAACTGAATAGTGCAGGAAACAAATAGTTTGGACAATGGACATTCATAGAATCCAATTAGAATCCAATTTCCGTGCACACTCTAATATTTATAAAGCCTATGTACACAAGCACTGTACAAAATACACCATGCATCTCTCCAACTGACTGATGCATGTACCCTAAAACTTTCTATAACGACCCCAAACTGATTTCTTAAATAGTACTCTATTAATGATTTGAGAAAGTGGTTCAGTCTTTACATCCACCTTAGATCTGCTATTGAGAGCAGTTTTAATAAGTCCATATTCCAAAGAAAAGGAAACAAGTAGGAAAAAGCAGGTTGTCAATTAAAACTTAACTTTTATTAAATCATAAGAAATTAAAAAATAACCAAAGTATCTAGGCAACAAAATTGAAAGGTCCACTGATTAAAAAAACTGCACACACTGGTTAAGAATTGTTTACGCTAATATGATGTAGATGATGCAATATATGGTATATATACTGCATCATCTACATCACATTATCACAATTATTACTATTAGTATAAAACATTCTTAGCCAGTTGTGAAGTGTTTTTAACTTCTGTAGTCAGCGGAACCTTCAATTTTGCTTTCTAGATACGTTGGTTGATTTTTCATTTCTAATGATTTTTTAAAGGTTATGTTTTAATGACAATCATCCTGTTTTTTTCATACTTTTTTCCTTTTCTTTGTAATATAAATTTATTAGTTAGGTTTTATCCTGAGTTTGTGAAAATAACAGCAGGGTTTTATACAATTATCCCACTGTATCACTTATCATTTGTTTGGAGTGTACTGTATCTATACAATATCATTCCTAGTAGCAATGCGTTTGTATTAATTTATAGAGAACTGAAATCTAATATACTTTTATTTGTTAGATATTATTTACTATTTACTTAACATAATACAAAATAAATCAAATTATCATTTATTATAATCTACAATAAAATGAGGAAAAAAATCAATTGTATTAAAAAAACGTCAGCTATAAAAGCAATTATTAAATATCATGGCTTTATGGTAATTTAATTTCAAGTGATTGTCATTTGTTAAAACACTAACTTTTAAATACTTACTTATATAGGGCCAGATAACAAGTGGCCTTTAACTGTTTTGCGCAAGCGATATCAGGATTATCATGGCTGCTTGTGCTCGTTGGAAGGAGCACTCGCATTATAAGTTGAAAGTAAAGGCAAATGCATGAGCCCAATTGCTATGTATGCTACTCCTGTAGCTGCAGGTTCAATAATATGATCAAAGAGATCACTCTAATAGACAGGACACTGTTCAGCATTCACAACTGGTAGCATTCTGTAAATGATGCAACCTTTTTGTTTTCTTACATTTAAAATCATTTCCCCAATCTGACTTTACATAATATGCATGGTGTAAAACTACATTTGTGACTGATCCATGCAGTACTGTGTAACAGACTACTTGGTTCATGTTCAGGTGGTGTAACCACAGTTACAAATAAAGAAAAAAGTGCAATAACCTGATTAAAACCAATATTTAACTTAAAGGGATATAAAAGAGTTTGTTTCATTGCTGTAATAAAAATCACTTAGTGGGGCCTACCTAATAACAGTTATTGCAATATGTATTATTCATAATTTTAAAAGGTTTTTACCTTTTATTTTTTAACTTCATTTGTGCAGTCTCCATTCCTTACTGTCACAGCCCCACAATGGAGCCGAGGACTCTACATGAAGGCATATTATGCTTCATGTTATACATCTTCTAGAGTAATATGAGCTGGTGTACTGTTTAGAGAATGCAGGAAAAACATGGTCTCTTCTTGACCTTACTCAGAAGAACATAATGCAACTGAAGTTCTCAGCATGTCTTCTCCCTATTCAAATGTTTAAGTGTTAATTTTACATAATAAAAACAATAAAGTTTTAAATAAGGATAATATTTTGTTAACCCCTTAATGACCACAGCACTTTTCCATTTTCTGTCCGTTTGGGACCAAGGCTATTTTTACATTTTTGCGGTGTTTGTGTTTAGCTGTAATTTTCCTCTTACTCATTTACTGTTCCCACACATATTATATACCGTTTTTCTCGCCATTAAATGGACTTTCTAAAGATACCATTATTTTCATCATATCTTATAATTTACTATAAAAAAAATTATAAAATATGAGGAAAAATTGAAAAAAAATACACTTTTTCTAACTTTGACCCCCAAAATCTGTTACACATCTACAACCACCAAAAAACACCCATGCTAAATAGTTTCTAAATTTTGTCCTGAGTTTAGAAATACCCAATGTTTACATGTTCTTTGCTTTTTTTGCAAGTTATAGGGCCATAAATACAAATAGCACTTTGCTATTTCCAAACCATTTTTTTTTTTTCAAAATTAGCGCTAGTTACATTAGAACACTAATATCTTTCAGGAATCTCTGAATATCCATTGACATGTATATATATATTTTTTTTAGTAGACATCCCAAAGTATTGATCTAGGCCAATTTTGGTATATTTCATGCCACCATTTCACCGCCAAATGCGATCAAATAAAAAAAATTGTTCACTTTTTCACAAATTTTTTCACAAACTTTAGGATTCTCACTGAAATTATTTACAAACAGCTTGTGCAATTATGGCAAAAATGGTTGTAAATTCTTCTCTGGGATCCCCTTTGTTCAGAAATAGCAGACTTATATGGCTTTGGTGTTGCTTTTTGGTAATTAGAATGCCACTAAATGCCACTGCGCACCACACGTGTATTATGCCCAGCAGTGAAGGGGTTAATTAGGGAGCATGTAGGGAGCTTTTTGGGGTTATTTTAGCTTTAGTGTAGTGTAGTAGACAACCCCAAGTATTGATCTAGGCCCATTTTGGTATATTTCATGCCACCATTTCACCGCCAAATGCGATCAAATTAAAAAAACGTAAAATTTTTCACAATTTTAGGTTTCTCACTGAAATCATTTACAAACAGCTTGTGCAATTATGGCACAAATGGTTGTAAATGCTTCTCTGGGATCCCCTTTGTTCAGAAATAGCAGACATATATGGCTTTGGCATTGCTTTTTGGTATTTAGAAGGCCGCTAAATGCCGCTGCGCATCACACGTGTATTATGGCGAGCAGTGAATGGGGTTAATCAGGTAGCTTGTAGGGAGCTTGCAGGGTTAATATCACATTTAGTGTAGAGCTCAGCCTCCCACCTGAAACATCAGACCCCCTGATCCCTCCCAAACAGCTCTCTTCCCTCCCCCACCCCACAATTGTCCCCGCCATCTTAAGTACTGGCAGAAAGTCTGCCAGTACTAAAATAAAAGCTATATTTGTTGTTTTTTTGTGTTTTTAAAAAGCATATTTACATATGCTGCTGTGTACTATCCCCCCCTTAGCCCCCAACCTCACTGATCCCCCCCCAAACAGCTCTATAACCCTCCCACTCTAACTTAATATGCGCCATCTTGGGTACTGGCAGCTGTCTGCCAGTACCCAGTTTAGAAGAAAATCTGGGTTTTTTTTTATTTTTATTAAAATTTTCTGTAGTGTAGCTTCCCCCCACACAAAACCAACCCCCCACCCCTCCACAATCTATTTTTGTGCTTTTGCACAAACAAGATTTGGCCATTTTTTCCTAGCAATATTTTCCGTAGTGTAGCGGTTCCCACCCGCTCCCGCCCCGTGCACGCGCCCACCCGCCAACCTCCGTGCACGTGCGCGCTCCCGCGCGCCCCCACGCGCGCCCCCTAACGGCCCTGCCTCCGATCCCGCCCCCCTTGATGTCAGAGGATACACCGATGGCCGCCCACCCGCCTCCCAAGTCGGCTCCCACCCACCAACGATACCGGCCATCGATGTCCGGTGCAGGGAGGGCCACAGAGTGGCTCTCTCTGCATCGGATGGCCATGTAAAGTTATTGCAGGATGCCTCCATATCGAGGCATCACTGCAATAACCGGAAAGCAGCTGGAAGCGAGCAGGATCGCTTCCAGCTGCTTTCCACACCGAGGACGTGCAGGGTACGTCCTCAGGCGTTAACTGCCTTTTTTTTGAGGACGTACCCTGCACGTCCTCGGTCATTAAGGGGTTAATTGTGGTGATACCATCTTAAATTATTTCCTTATGACTGGTTTACAAAAGCATTTATCTGTTTAGAATACACAAAGACATGTGGCTGCACTGGTTAGTTTTATGTAGATATCATCCTGCCTGTTTGGTATGCATATACTGTGTTTTTTTTTATTTGGACTGAGAGATGATGCTACTACATCATAAAACATGATTGAGAACTGTGTTTTAAGGGATGAAAAGTGTTGATCTTGCTTTTGTTTGATGGATACTTTTTAATGACCTGTTATTGTATCTAGAACCAGCATAGCATAGATTGTTTACAACTACTTGGCTAGATTCCAAGTCTTGCATTAGCCTTAAAAAGCAGCGTTGAGAGGTCTGGCAGGTACAGTTGTACCACTCACTTTTTTTCCGCAGCTCGAGCATAGTTATCTTAGGGTTAATTTTATAGGTAAGTATTTAGTTTTAAATAGGAATAATTTAGTTAATAATAGTAATTTTGGGGGAACTTCCGGGCAACGGCCATGACTGGTCGCATAGCTGTGTGCTGCTACAGCTTTCTTGTGATAAATGCAGAAATTCTCCTTACAGCCCATTGATCTACCAAATATTTTGTTGGAGCCAACTTATATAATAGACGCTGCATCCATTCTACCTTGTGCTTCAAGAAATGCTGCTGGCATCAGCGCCTGGAGCCGTTTTAAAATCTCGGCCTGCATTTTACCCCCCGGCAGGGCGCCCTGGGCCCTGTCGTTACGTGGCACTAATAGTGCTCTAACTAGCAGCAGACTACTTGGGTCTCTACATCCATTCTAACTTCCCATATCCTTGCCAGCATTCACTATGGATACCGCTAAGGGAATCATGGAGGATATATACTACCTGCTAGAGGGTTATTTTCAGGCATATGAAGCACCGCTTAGTACAGTTACCACGTGGGGTAAGGTCGGAGCTTTTGAACAGCCTGGATCTAATGATTTACCCTCATCTCTCAAAGGACTCCTAACAAGCGCCACAGAGGGTTTGGAAGAACCGGAGCTGCGCTGTCAAGAGGAAATGGCTGCAATGGCCGCGCATAATACCGGGAGTCAAATGTGCCTGTTGAATGTGAACACTGAATGCCTAGTTTCGAGCAGCTCTCCTCGCATGCTGACAGCAGAAATCTGGGCACTTAGTTCTATTAATTCCTCTGCCGGCCACCTCGAAAACACTTCACAATGGCTGATGGCCACACCGAGACCTGTGTCTATACAGCCTGACGGCTTCTCCATTACAGCACCACTCAGTGTCCAGCTGCAGGCGGCGAAAGGGCCACTGAAAGGGAGTCTCTGCAGTCCATCTTGGAGAGGTTATGTTATCCACTGCTATAGACGGACGAAGGGTGAGAGCTGGAATAGGCTGATTTATGTTTTACTTTCCAGATATTAAATTAACTGCTTGCTGACATTGATATCTGGGACCCTCCATACTGGGGCACATCTTTAAGCATGTCGTGTTTATGTGCTGTAACTTCACAGCAATTGAGACCTCTCTAACATATCTTTGTGGTCAGTGTTTTCCAATAACTCTAGACTAAATCAGGACTACTGATGAAAGAAGAAACATTTGGGCTCTTACCCTGACGTCTTGTTTGCTGTTTTTTCTTGTTATATACATTTACATTCTATTTGTTGGGCCTTTGCAACAATCCAATATTTTATACTACTAGCATATAATGCATGGCTCACTTGGTCAGGAGTTTGATGCTGTGATTACTGATGTTTATCTAATATAGTTAATTGTCTGTTTACAGAGGGAAAGCACAAAGCACAATATTGTTTTATGATGACTTCTGCCATCTTTCTGCCTGCGGCCGGGGCAAGAATTTTGGCCCACATTATAATAGGCAATATCATACTGTTCAGTTACCTCATTGCTTATCTTTATTTTGCTAATTATGATTAGTTCTCCTGTTTTTGGGATAGGCAGCTTCATGCTATCACCATTCCCTATTGTAGTACACTGTTTGCATATTTGTGTTTTCCAAATTTTAACCAGTCAAATGTTATACTTGTTATTGATTGCTAGTTACAGGCACCAGGATTGGCCAAACTCAGTTTATATATCCTAGTATTTAGACTGATGCCTGCACCTATTAATTACTATTTAATGTTCACGTCTTGGGCTCTCTATGTAGTTATTAGTTGCTTTATAGGATGTGATCCAATCAAAAGCAAAGTAATCTGGCTACATTGCATGGTGGCCAAATTTGTATCTTGTTTAAAGGTCCCCAACATTTATTTGAATGTCTTCATTTAGTCGTAATAGATTTGGTTAGAATCAGCTTCCACGCCTCTCAAGATTAATTAAGTTGGCCCACCTACTAGCATCAGCAGACCTCATAGTGTGCCTTAGATTATAATTCCTTATATTACCCTTTAAGATAGAATACAATTTCAATGAGATCCTCCTATGGGCCTCCCTTACGCAATAAATAAATGGCTGGTTGGCTATAAGCCTTAGCAGGGTAACCTTTTGAAAATTATGGGTTTCTTATGGCAAGCTCATTTCACTGATGAGTAGTCTCCCAACATTCACCCCAACAATTATTTATTCAATTAAACCCTGATTGTAGAAAATTTCTATACGGTTCTATGAAAGAAGTTTTCAGTTTAAGACCTTGTTAAACCTATAAAAAATTTAAAATCTGAGTTAAACAGAACAAGATCCATGAGTGGTCTTGCTAGTACAGGTAGCCTCCCTGCGCCATAAAAAACCTATTTGATTGGGGGTCCAAGAGTGGCCCCTTAAATAAAAAGGGAAGCTTACTTTATTGTTGGCATGACTGACGAACACGATTACATAACACTAAGAATGCTCACTATTTTTTCCTTATTCTAGTTATCTTATTAGAGGAACTTATTAGCAACACTTGTATTTACATTTTATGTATTGTATACCCAGCTTTGTAATGTGTTTCCTATGATGGTATTTTTGGAGTGTTTTGATGCCGTATATGTATGCCAAATTTATTTTTATTTAGATTTATTTAAATTATGTTTAAGTTAGGGGGGTGTTAGGGTTAGGGTTAGACTTAGATTTAGGGGTTAATAACTTTATTATAGTGGTGGCGACGTTGGCGGCGGCAGATTAGGGGTTAATAAATGTAGTTAGGTGGCGGAGACATTGGGGCGGCAGAGTAGGGGTTAATAAATAAAAAGTAGGTGTTGGCGATGTTGGGGGCAGCAGATTAGGGGTTCATAGGGATAATGTAGTTTGCGGCGGTGTCCGGAGCGGCAGATTAGGGGTTAATAATATAATGTAGGTGTAGGCAATGTCAGGGGCGGCAGATTAGGGGTTAATAAGTGTAAGATTAGGGGTGTTTAGACTCGGGGTTCATGTTAGGGTGTTAGTTGTAGACATAAAAAGTATTTCCCCATAGGAATCAATGGGGCTGCGTTAGAAGCTGAATGCTGCTTTTTTTGCAGGTGTTAGTTTTTTTTTCAGCCAAATCAGCCCCATTGATTCCTATGGGGAAATCCTGCACAAGCACGTTTTGCCAGCTCACCACTACCGTAAGAAACGCTGGTATTGAGGTGAGATGTGGAGCTAAATTTTGCTCTCTGCTCACTTTTTGGTGGCTAACGCCAGGTTTAAAAAAAACTGTAATACCAGCGTTGTCTGTAGGTGAGCGGTGAGCTGAAACTGGTTGTTAGCACCGCAAGCCTTACCGCCAAAACTCGTAATCTAGCCGACTGTTTTTAAGCCATATAATTATTGTATAATGTTACATACTGAGGAAATGATAGGAAGTATTATGACATTGAGGAGAGTCACACAGATTCACAGACTTCATGTATTATTGAATGCTGGCCTGGGTATCAGACAGGAATTTTGTGACCATATATTTTGAATTGACACCTTTCTAGTTCAAATAAAATGGTACACTGGTTGGTGCTTTGCATAAGTCTCCATTTTGGCGTGTTTGTTTGCCCTGCAGCTTTTCTGTGTTTATTTCTAGATTCTTAAGACTAATACTTGTTATGTACTTTTCCCTTTTATCATTATTTTGTTATTTAATATGTAACTTCTATGTTCATGGTGTATGTGTATATATATATATATATATATATATATATATATATATATATATATATATATATATATAAAATAAATATATATATATATATATATATGTTATTTGAGAGTATTTTTAACTTCTTAGCAATAATCATTTTGTGCAGAAAATTTCCTTTTATTTGAGCTATTAATTTTATAAATTTTGGAGAGACAGGTGTGTTAGGCTACTGTTTAGGTCATACTGCCATTATTGTCCTCTAGTCCACTCCTGGTGCAATAATTCAAGCAGCTCAGCTTTGTTTGATGGGTTGTGACCATCTATCTTCCTCTTAATCAAATTCTAGAGGTTTTCAATCATGTTCAGATCTGGAGATTGGGCTGGCCAGGGTCTTGATCTGGTGGTCTTCCATGCCACACCTTGTCATCCATCAGCAATGTGACAGACTAGAGGAGAGCATGCCAAGATGCATGAAAGCTGTGATTGATAATCAGGGTTAATGCACCAAAAATTGATTTCCGAACTCTTCCTAAATTAAAAGATTAGTATTGTGTTGTTTAAAAATTAATATGACCTTGTTTTCTTTGTCTTAATAGAGGTCTGAAAACACTGCATCTTTTTGTTATTTTGTCCAGTGGTCATTTTCTACAAATAAATGCTCTAAATGACAATATTTTTATTTGGAATTTGGGAGAAATGTCAGTAGTTTATACAATAAAACAAAATTATTCATTTTACTCAAACACATACCTATACATGGTAAAACGAAAAAAACTGATCATTTTTAAGTTGTTGCTTATTTTTTTCCAGAGCTGCGTTTGTATATACACCTGACTAAGGGACCTCAGTGTCCTGAAAGCTTCCATTTGCTTTCCCTATTAGTTAACCATTAATGCGTACCAGTACTACAATCAAAAAAGATTTTATATCAAATGTGTTTTTATTACTAGTTTTAAATTGCTTATGTAACAAATTTACAAGATAAGATCTGCAATTTACTCAAATTTTAGACAATGGGATCCATTTAACATCGCCCGGATGGAAAAATGTGAACATCTTCATCCCTGTCTGCCTGACATCACAGCTAGTGGGTAGCAATATAGTGCCCACATTTATCATCACAAAACACCAATCGTGCATGAGTAGGGGCTGTCAATCACCATGGTTGGAGAAGTCCAAAGAAATTGCAAAATGCCAATTTATGTTTTAATACATATATTGGCATAGTAGGTGAAGAAGCAGCAGTCTAATGACCGCTGTTTATTAACCATCAGCTACAGGCTCGCTTATGCTTTCTAAATTCATTGTATTTATATATGAAATGTATAGTTTTGTGAACTTGCCATCCAACTAAACAGAAAGTGTGAGATTATTAATGTGTCTAGTTGGTAGATATGTATTTTTAAAGTATATTTATTAACAACAGAGTGGTCATTACGCATGGAGTTTAAAGGGACATACAATGGTAAAAAGAAAGTGTTCTAATGTGCTGTAGTCAAACAATAGTGCAATAATACAATGTTTATTGCAGGCATTAAATTAAAGTTATATCCAGAGCAAGAATGTACTACTGGTATGAAGCTGAACAAGATAAATATATGTAGCCACAAATCACCCTCTAGCTCCCAGTAGTGCATTGCTGCACCTATGTATACTATTCAACAATGGATACCAAGAGAAATAAGTACTTTTGATGATAAAAGTTTTGAAAAGCCTCTTAAAATGGCAATCTAAACACACACAAAAAATTCTGTTGAATATATTTGGAATGGGCAGATTGTTTGCTAATCACCTGTGTCTATGATAATTTATTTCACTATCTATACTATAATCGCGTTTGTAACGTTTCCGTCACCATCGGCAGTTGCGTACGCATCCTTAAAGGAATGTTGGCAGCGCGCAAAGGCAAAAGAATTCACCTGGATGCAGCGAAGGTGGATTCTTTCACCACCCTGCCATTTTCCGAATCCACCGGGATGCAGAGAAGGCAAACAGAGCATGACAAAAAAAAAAACCTTACCATCCGCAATAAGTAATAAAAAAAACTAACCGCTCGCAATAAGCATTTAAAAAAAACGAACCGCCCGTACGAACTATTAAGAAAAAAATAAACTAACCACCCGCAAGAAGTATTAAGAGAAAAAAAATAGCCAATAAAATTATTAACCCCTAAATCCACCAACCACAACATTGCAGACTACCTAATACATCTATTAAAGGGACAGTTTACCATAGAATTGTTATTGTTTTAAAAGATAGATAATCTCTTTATTATCCATTCCCCAGTTTTGCATAACCAACACAGTTATATTAATAAACTTTTTACCTCTGTGATTATCTTGTATCTAGGAACCTTCTCCCAGCCCCCTGATCACATGACTGGGACTATTTATTATCTATTGTCTTAAATTTAGCATTGGTTTGTGCTAAATCTTAAATAAACCCCTGTGCCTGAACACAGTGTTATCTATATGGCCCACGTGTACTTTCTGTCTCTTTGTGCTGAAAAGAGATTTAAAAAGCATGTGATAAGAGGCAGCCCTAAAAGTCTTAGAAATTAGCATATGAGCCAACATATGTTTAGTTTAAACCAAGACTACCAAGAGAAAAAAGCAAATTTGATGATAAAAGTAAATTGGAAAGTTGATTAAAATTAAAAGTCCTATCTGAATAATGAAAGTTTAATTTATACTAGACTGTCCCTTTAACCTCTAATCCGCCAACCTCCCACAATGCATTAAACCTAATTTACCTATTAACTCCTAAACCGCCAACCCCCACAATACAAAAAACTAATTTAATGACTAAGCACCCTAACCTAACACCTCCTAAATTAAACCCTTAATTACATTTTAAAAAAACTACATTACAATTAAAATAAAAAAAATACATTACATTATTCTAAAAAAACAGAAAATAAAAAAGACTAAAATTACAAAAAATAATAAACAACACTATCCAAAATTACAAAATAAACCTAACCCCCATGAAAATAAAAAATCCCCCCAAAATAAAAACACCCCCTAATCTAAGAATAAACTACCAATAGTCCTTAAAATGGCATTTTGTAGGGCATCACCCTAAAGAAATCAGCTCTTTTACATTAAAAATAAACAAAGTCCTCCATAACAGAAAACCCCCCCACCCCCCAAAATATCAAAAAACTATCACTAATACACCTAAACTACCCATTGCCCCTAAAGGGGCATTTGTATGGGCATTGCCCTTAAAAGGACATTCAGCTCTTTTCCACTGCCCTTAAAAGGGCATTTAGCTCTTTTGCAAATTGCCCAATACACACTAATATAAAAAAATAAACCCCACCAAAATTAATAATAAAACCTAACACTAAAGCCTCAAATAGGTACTCACGGTTTCAGAAGTCCGGCGGAGAAGGTCTTCTTCCAGGCGGGTCCATCATCTTCATCCACAGTGAAGGCAACGCGGAGCGGAGGTCTGGAGCGGTCTTCCCAGATGTGGCGGTCTTTACAGATGTGCGCGGAGCGAAGGTGGCGCGGAACGGAGGTCTGGAGCGGTCTTCCCAGATGTGGCGATCCTTGGCAGTGGTCATCGGCGGCGGTAATCCTCAGCAGTGGCGGTCTTCAGCAAAGGCATGGAGGTTCCTGTTCATGTGATCATCCGCCACAAACTGAAGCTTGAATTCAAGGTACCCCATATTTATTGGGGTACCTTGCATTCCTATTGGATGAAATTTTCAAAATCAGCCAATAGAATGAAAGCTTCTGAAATCTTATTGGCTGATTTAAACAGCTAATATGATTTCAGTAGCTCTAATCCTATTGGCTGTTTTAAAAAATTCAGCCAATAGGAATGCAAGGTACCCCAAATTGATTGCGGTACCTGGCATTCAATATTCAGTATACGATGGACATCGGATGAAGAGGAGTCTCCATGCCACCGAGGACCACCGCCGCCACCACAGATGACCACTGCCGAGGATCTCCACATCTGGGAAGATCACTCTGGACTTCCGCTCTGTGCCGCCTTCGCTCTGGATAAAGATGATGGACCCGCCTCGATTAAGACCTTCTCCGCTGGACTTCTGAAACCATGGGTACCTATTTCGGGCTTTAGTGTTATTTTTTTAATTTTTAGGGGCATTTGTTTCATTAGATTAGGGTTCATTGGGCAATTTCAAAAAGAGCTGAATGCCCTTTCAAGGGCAATGCCCATACAAATTCAACTTTAGGGGCAATGGGTAGTTTAGGTTTATTAGTGTTAGTTTTTTTTATTTTGGGTGGTTTGGTGGGTGGGGGGGTTTTACTGTTAGAGGGGACTTTGTTTATTTTTAATGTAAAAGAGCTGATTTCTTTAGGGCAATGCCCTACAAAAAGCCCTTTTAAGGGCTATTGGTAGTTTAGTATTAGATTGGGGGGTGTTTTTATTTTGGGGGGATTTTTTAGTTTTATAGGGGTATTAGTTTAGGTTTAATTTTATTATTTTTGAGCTTTGTTTATTTTTTTCAGTAGTTTTACTTTTTATTTTTTTGTAGCTTGGGGATTACATTTTTAACACATAGACTGCCCTCTGGGCAGGCTTATCAACTAATTCATTATAAAATTAAAAACTGCAGCCAAAAAAAAGGCAGCATTGTTGCAAGATAAGGTGGGAATTTTATTGGATGACCAAGGATATTAAGTAACTATCATCATTTCTAATACAGTTTACTTGAGGAGTAGGAATATCTAACTCTTCCATTCCCCTACATTTGCATAATGTATTTTTGTCAACCAGTATCGAGGATATGTGGGTTGGTGGAGGGGGGAAAGAGTATGTAGAGTTTGGCTATATTTATATACACCTCCAATAATTAAGGGGCCAGTTGTTCAGCAGAACAGCATCTTGCTTTTTTTTTTTCGTTTTTCCTTTGTTTTTCTTTTATTTACTTATCTTTTTGTGTTTGACAAGTGTAAGTTAATCCATTTTTTATGAGATAACTAAATATATCAGGCTGGTTTCATAGTATACATGGGTTTAATAACTTTGGTATATGTAAGTTACAGATGTCAAATGGTAATATGAGACATTTCCCTATGTACACTAGGAAAAGATTGACCATATGCCTAAGATAAGTTTGTAAGTTTAATGTGTTATGTATTTTGTATTATTAACAAAATATTTATACAAATAAAATGGGGGGGTTGCTACTGAACTAAATTTTCTTCATAGTTTTAATCTCGATTTAAGGCAATTTACATGTACTTTTTGTGGGGCAGAAGAGAGCATAATAAAGGCATATTAAACACTAAATACATTGGGGCCTATCTATCAAGCTCCGAACGGAGCTTGACGGCCCGTGTTTCTGGCAAGTCTTCAGACTCACCAGAAACACAAGTTATGGAGCAGCGGTCACAAAGACCGCTACTCAATAACCCTGTCTGCCTGCTCTGAGCAGGCGGACAGGAATCGCCAGGAATTCCACCCGATCAAGTGCAATCGGGTTGATTGACACCCCCTGCTAGCTGCAGGGGGCGGCGTTGCTGCTGGTGCAATGCTGAATACAGAGAGCGTATTGCTCTCCGCATTCAGCGATGTCTTGCGGACCTGATCCGCACTGTCGGATCAGGTCCGCAAGACATTTGTTAAATTGGCCACATTGTATTCAAATGGTATTTAGTTTATTTCAACTTTCTTCTGGTAATGGTAAAATCTAGCTTTTACTAAACCCAGTGCTGATGCATTTGCACATGTATAGCAACTCTCTTTCAGATACCTACGGTGTAACTTAGGTTCTATAATGACAGCACCTATGATTAGAGGGATGTGCATAAAATGTATTTAGTGTCTAGTGTCTCTTTAATGTATCAAAGCACATGTTGGAAATACAATATACTATACTACAAGTGTGATTTAAGAACAGATATGTAGTGAAGTTATCCTGCTTATCATAGAATAACCATGTCTTTATTAAAGACAGAAACTAATAATTCCTGATTTACTTTATGATATACCATAGATTGTTCTAGCATTTACCTATATCTAAGTAGTGTGATTGTTTAGATTTTCTTTTTATTATTATTTTCATTTATTTTTATAGAAAAAACAAGTGATTTTTTTTAAATAAATCACATGGAAACCATAAATATAATTATAATCTACTTTTACTACTAACCTGAAAGATGACACTTTTAAGATGATATATGTTAAAAAACCGAATAATAGAAGTGACTAATATTGAATATAATCAGTATATATCATATGAGTATGCAACATAAGTTTAATACATCACACAGAGCTGCATTACTAGAAGTGCAAGTGAACAGAGAGTAAAGGAAGACTGACCAAGGTAAGCAATATTCTACACATTTAATACACTGCACCACCCAACCCCGCTTCCTATTTTTCACTTCACTCAGCTCAAGATTTTGCCAACCAGTTCGTTATTAAAATGTATTCCATCATAAATGAAATCATCTCTAAACACACTACGGGTCTACAACTACCTTAACCATTCACTGATGTAAAAAACACACACATTTTGCTCTTTTGCCTCTTCTACTGAGGACGAATTGTCTACCCTTATATCCTCCTCTTACCTCACTAACTGCCCTCTTGATTCCATCTCCTCACAGCTACTTCCTTCTCTCTCTTACTCTTACTCCCATCCTCACACATATTTTTTAATCTCTCACTCAGCATAATTGTTACCTTGCATATTAGACCCATGTTTATAGCACTGCAGAATCTGTTGGCACTCTACAAACCAATAATAATAAAGAATTTAAAACGGTAATAAAATAGGCAATAAAAATGATACAATATGCAAATATTACAATATACAGAAATACATTTACACAATAAAACAATGAACTGGTGGATCCACCTAGCTAACAATAAATATAAATTTGAATAAAAGTGAATATAAAACTATGGACTAGTCTGGTCTATGGTCTATAATGAGACCCTAGGCACATACGTGGGTACTACTAGGAAGCTAGCCCACACGTGTTACAGTGTAGAAAAAATGAGAAAACTGGTAAAACATGAAAAAATGAAAAAATGACAGCAATTAAAGGTTAGTAAAAAAGTTGTGTGAAAAAGCCACACATACAAAAACAACAAATGGTGTCACAATTGGGTGATGGTGACAAAAAATATATACCAGAAGTGTCAAAAAATAATAATAACAATAATAATATGTCATGAGTGATATCAAAAAAATGTATTGTGAGTGATATCCAAAAAATAATACTGTGTCACAATCCAGCTAAACGTTATAATCCAAAAGCAAAGTCACAAAAAAGTAAACACAAACTTGTTTCCTGGTGTTGAGAAGTGTTGTGGTGTAGTATATTTGTTTTCCTGGTGGTGAGAAGTGTTGTGGTGATCCTGATGGTGAAAATCTTGTGGTGGTTATCCTATTGGTCCTAGTCCTCCATTACTGATAATGTCCTGTAAACATAAAATAAAATGTACAAGATTGTCCAAACTAGTGTTAAAAGATTGGAAAAGAGCTTACACGCTGCTTGTCAACGCGTTTCGGCCCAACTATCTGGGCCTTTATCAAGACTCTTGAAAAAGGCCCACATAGTTGGGCAGAAACGCGTTGACCAGCAGCTGGTAAGCTCTTTTTCAATCTTTTAACACTAGTTTGGACAATCTTGTACATTTTATTTTATGTTTACAGGACATTATCAGTAATGGAGGACTAGGACCAATAGGATAACCATCACAAGATTTTCACCATCAGGATCACCACAACACTTCTCACCACCAGGAAAACAAATATACTACACCACGACACTTCTCACCACCAGGAAACAAGTTTGTGTTTACTTTTTTGTGACTTTGCTTTTGGATTATAACGTTTAGCTGGATTGTGACACATTATTATTTTTTGGATATCACTCACGATTAATTTTTTGGATATCACTCATGACATATTATTATTATTATTATTAATTTTTGAAACTTCTGGTACATATTTTTTGTCACCATCGCCCAATTGTGACACCATTTGTTGTTTTTGTATGTGTGGCTTTTTCACACAACATTTTTACTAACCTTTTATTGCTGTCATTTTTTCATTTTTTTCATGTTTTACCAGTTCTCTCATTTTTTCTACACTGTAACACGTGTGGTCTAGCTTCCTAGTAGTACCCACGTATGTGCCTAGGGTATCATTATAGACCATAGACCAGACTAGTCCATAGTTTCATATTCACTCTTATTCAAATTTATATTTATTGTTAGCTAGGTGGATCCATCAGTTCATTGTTTTATTGTGTAAATTTATTTCTGTATATTGTAATATTTGCATATTGTATCATTTTTATTTCCTATTTTATTACCATTTTAAATTCTTTATTAAAATCATGTATACTTACCATTAGCGTACAGATTTAGATTAGATCGATTGCACCTGCCTTTGGCGCTTCTTACTATTCACTACACATTTCCACTTATTGGGCGGCTAGGCGTCCTTTGTTTGAAGCCATTGGTGCACAGTCCAGGCGCTTTACCCACCATCGCAGTACTTAAACCAATACATATTTGTATAAAACTATCTGTCCCAGTACCAGAACTTATATCTGCCTATATCAATGATTTCAAAATGACCTAAGTGCTTACTCGACTCTTTATTCTCCACCTTTCTAACAAACAACTTTTTTTTATTCCTAGGACAGCAAGCAGTGGAGATAATCAGAAGCTACAGTCTACTGTAATGTGAGGAAAGCAGAAAATGCTTACGCTACCAGCTCAACTACTCCATGTAAATTAAGCTTGTACAGCTCATGTGGAAAATTTGAGTTTTGGGACTAGGACAGATTATTAATTATACTTTATAAGTTTAAGTTTAAAAAACAAAACAAAAAAAACCAAAACAGTATAAAGTAAAACCAGCCAGTATTCACTGAAATTCAAGAACACAAACTGAGACATCAGACTACAGAATAGCATAGTACAGAAGAGTCTGCCACTGGGGAATCAACTGTTACAGCTGGTTAAAAAAATACCTTTTGATACACAAAATGAGGCTCTAGAGATTTAAAATATATTTGATCAATAATTTAATCATATGGAAATGTATTTCATAATTCACATTCAGAGACACTGCGTCACCTCAAGTGGAGCGTTAGTTTCTTTTTTTGATATAGCGAAAACTCCACAAGGATATTCATTTTTGGGCTAAACAGATTGTGCACGTATTAAAAGTTAAAAGTAAACTTTTTTTTCTTCAGCGGTAACCCAAATCGTGATTAAAGTCGAAATTCGAAAAATCACATTTTTGCATTCCCCATAGAAGTCAATGGAGAAAGGAAAGTTGAAAAAAAAAACTAACACCCACTCTCTTGCGCAAACACCATGATATATTCTCATTAGCACAAACCCAACATGAAAATATGAATATTTCATATTCCAATGTTCTTTATGTAGCGGAATATGTTCTATTTATTCATAATTAAATATTTCTACATATATCTGAGGGTTTTTTAAACAAATATATAGTTATATCTATTTATTAAGATATATTTGGTTTTAGATAAATACATATATATATATATTTTATATATATATATATTCTATATAGAGGAATATCTGTTTTTTAAAAACTTAGAACATATTCTGCTATGTGCAGAACATTGGAATGTGACACATTTATAGTAAATACATAGCTAAAATCTGCATAAATATGTTTTTACAAATTTTTATCCTACTTAATGGGAAAAGGCTCCAATGCACTCATCTATATGTATTTATGTATTCATATGTATTAATGTTTTTATATGTGTATAAATGTCTGTAAATACATATATACACAAATAAATGCTTTAATGCATATTTATACATATATAGACCTATGTATATGTATGGATTTTTATGTTAAATCCCTTTGTCTGCTTTTTTCTTCTAATACCCGAGATCTCATATCTTTTAGCCCTTATAACTTTTTAATGCAATATTTTGTTAGAATAATTTTTACTAGATAGTGTTATTATGAGTGTACATTGTAATGTATTTTTGATGTGTTTTGTGACACTTTTTAGTTTTGGAAAACATTTAAAGGGACAATAAAGAGAAAATTAAACTTTCATGATTCAGATAGAGCATGCGCTTTTAAGCAGCCTTCTAATTTACTCCTATTATCAATTTTCTTTGTTCTCTTGCTATCTTTATTTGAAAAAGCAGAAATGTAAGGTTAGGAGCCGGCCCATTTTTGGTTCAGCACCTGGGTAGTACTTGCTGAAAGATATCAAGAGAACGAAGAAAAAATGATAATAGGAGTAAGTATTATTATGAGTGTACATTGTAATGTATTTTTGATGTGTTTTGTGACACCTTTTAGTTTCGGAAAACAGTTAAAAGGACAGTAAATTTAAAATTAAACTTTCATGATTCAGATAGACCGTGTATTTTTAAGCAGCTTTCTAATTTACTCCTATTATCAATTATTATTTGTTCTCTTGCTATCTTTATTTGAAAAAATAGAAATGTAAGGTTAGGAGACAGCCTATTTTTGGTTCTGCACCTGGGTAGTACTTGCTGAAAGATATCAAGAGAATGAAGAAAAATTGGTAATAGGAATAAAGATATCAAGAGAACGGAGAAAAATTGATAATATGAGTAAATTAATATAGTTGTTTAACACTGCATGCTCTGGGCCGATGTATTAAGGGCCGAATGACCCTGAATGCCCCTGCTTCCGTGCGAGCCTTCAGGCTCGCTGGAAACAGGAGTTAAGAAGCAGCAGTCTTAAGACCGGTGCTCCTTATCTCGTACGTCTCCTCTGAGACTGCGGACATCAATCCGCCTGATCGAAAATGATCAAATTGGGTTTAGTATCTTAAAAAACTTTCCAATTTACTTCTGCTATCAAATTTTCTTTGTTCTCTTGGAATCTTTTATTGAAGAGTAAACTAGGTAGGCTCAAAAGTGCTCAGGAGTGTGAACGTCTTTAGTACAGTGCAGGCAGCAGTGTTTTGCAATATTGTATAAAAAAGTTTTTTAAAATTGCATGAAAGTTAAATTTTGACTTTACTATCCCTTTAACCACAGCTCTGAGATCTCAATTTCGCTCAGCTTGCAATATGAACGCAATTAAAACTGAGCACAAACGATCGTTAAATCGTTTGCGCCTCACTTGTAATCTATTATTAAGCAAACACAAGAATGGATTCTAGATAACAATGTAAACATTTATTAGACTTGTGCAGCCCAGAAAAATTTGATTCATCCAAATCTTTTGAAACATATTTTTGGAGAAATAAGTTTCTCCGAATATTTGTTAGCTTCACTACATAGTTTTCCTTTCATTTTAAACAAAATGAATACTGAATATTCATAAAACATTTAAATTCATTTTTGTTAAACCAATGTTAATGTTCCTAAGCTACAGGGAAAAAAAAGATCATTTGTAGATTATTTGTGGGCTAAATTACAAGTGGTTAACAAAAATATTAGCGCTATTGTGAGCTAACATTGCTCAAGTAAAATCAATAGCACTTTTGTTTTTGTGTTCATATTACAAATACAAGTTGAAAGTTATATACTAGTGCTCAAGCGAAAGTATAGGGTGCATTAACATCTGGATATTGGATATCGTGGGTGTGCTGAACCTGTCACATAAAAGACATCTGTAGAGGGTACTCTGAAAAACTCGCTAGATCACTAATCCAAAGGTTCTCTAATTCAAAGGTGCACTTAACCTAAGGTCAAATAGCTCTTGTATGGGCTAGATTAGTGAGTGGCTATCATAACGTTCGCTGGTAAAGAGGCAAATGTGTCTCTTTACAAGCCAATGCTAAATAACCAGCCATTACAAGTGGCTAGTTAATGCTTTTGCCAGCTCACTTTTACACTTAGCGCTAGAAATCATTAACCAGAAGTCAGACCTCTGGTTAATCAAAAACAAATTGCCCCCAAAGTAAAGTAGAGAAAATACTAATATAAAATATAAAGATAAGCATCTTTATTATTATTTTTTTTAAATGCACTAAGCAGTTATAAAGGGTTAAAGTAAGGGGATGTGGGGTTTACATGGAGGTCAATGTGGGACTATGTTTTCACTATAAATATATATACATATGCTTATATACATTTATGTGCTAATATGTGTATATACACATATAAACACACACACACACACATATACATATATATATATATATATATATATATTCACATACATATATATTTATCTATTGCTGCACAATTTGCCCCCTGCACTCCGCTAGGTGGCTTGCTGTGTCTAATGGCATTAAAACGGAGCTCCCATTGAAGACTATTGAAGTGCGCTCTAGCAAGGCTTCTGGGCAATGCGAACATGAGGTCGCATTCACATTGCACCGCACTTGTATTGGCTGTGTACATGTACATGTGCTCGTTTTACTCCACTCGTAATCTAGGCCTATATGTTTAAAACACTGCACGTGCACATTCATGCACATACATATGTACACACACACACACACACACACATACAGTATATATATAGGCATATATACATGCCTTTGAGTTCTTCCCATTCCAGCACCTTGTTATATACCATATCTCTTATTTTTTAATTAAAATATTTATTTCAATAATAAACCTTTATTTTACATTTAAAGTGAAATATTTTATTTTAATATATCATACATGTGTTTTGTTATGCATACATTAAACCATTAACACCTTTCATTAAGTCTCTAAAAGTGCTGCATTTTCCAGGTGTACTTTGTATTCCAAAAGAACATTTAACTTAGAACTGTAACATAAATGATAATAGCATATCCAGTGCTATCTATGCAGATTACAGATCACGCTAAAAAATTTCAGTCTAATTAAGATTCTCTGGTAACCCTTTAAATTATTCACTTGTAATACTAGATTGAGAACTATTTTTGGTGCAGGGTAGGCATTTGGCATTTTCCCAGGCAAACAAATTTGTTTAGTTCAGAAAATTGTTTAGGATATTTCCAAGCATTCAGTTTGTTGAAATTTGTTCATATGGTCAATTATTTAGGATAAATATTAGATTTGGATTTGTTACTGTTATTTACAATAGGAACAGCAACTTTATACAGCTCATTTTAAACAAAAAATTACATGATAGAATTTGAACATTTAAACAAACTTTTCTTTCTATCAGCTAGATTACGAGTTTTGCGTTATGAGCGGCTTGGTGCTAACTTGCAAGTTATTGTCACCGCTCACCTCCCTATAGCACTGCTATTACAGGTTTGCAAAAACCCAGCATTAGCAGTCAATATGGCAAAGTTGAGCAAAATTGAGCTCCATACCGCACTCCAATACCAGCGCTGGTTTGAGCTGGTTTTACGTGCTCGTGCACGATTTCCCCATAGACATCAATGGGGAGAGCCGGCTGAAAAAAAGCCTAACGCCTGCAATAAAGGAGCGTAAAGCTCCGTAACGCAGCCCCATTGATTCCTATGGGGAAAGAAAGTTATGTTTACACCTGACACACTAACATAAACCCTGAGAGACCTCCGCGCCCCGACATCGCCGCCACCTACAGTACACTTATTAACCCCTATTGGAACAGCCAATAGAATGCAAGCTCAATCCTATTGGCTGATTGCATCAGCCAATAGGAATTTTTCACTTTTAATTCCGATTGGCTGATAGAATTCTTGAATGACGTCCCTTAAAGGAACCTTCATTCTTCGTTAGCCGTCGTAAGAAGAGGATGCTCCGTGCCGGATGTCTTGAAGATGGAGTCGATCCGCGCCGGATGGATGAAGATAGAAGATGCCGCCTGGATGAAGACTTCTGCCGGCTTGGATGAAGACTTCGGCCCGCTTGGATGAAGACTTCTGCCGGGTTCGCTGAGGACTTATGCCACTTCATTGAGGATGGATGTCCGGTCTTCAAAAACTGTATGTGGATCTTCAGGGGTTAGTTTTAGGTTTTTTTAAGGGTTTATTGGGTGGGTTTTATTTTTAGCTTAGGGTTTGGGGAAGGAAAAAGAGCTAAATGTCCTTTTATGGGCAATGACCATCCAAATGCCCTTTTCAGGGCAATGGGGAGCTAAGGTTTTTTAGATAGGGTTTTATTTGGGGGGTTTGGTTGTGTGAGTGGTGGGTTTTACTGTTGGGGGGTTGTTTGTATTTCTTTTTACAGGTAAAAGAGCTGATTTCTGTGTGGCAATGCCCTGCAAAAGGCCCTTTTAAGGGCTATTGGCAGTTTAGTTTAGGCTAGGGTTTTTTTTTATTTTGGGGGGCCTTTTTATTTTTTTATTTTGATAGGGCTATTAGATTAGGTGTAATTAGTTTAAATATTTGATCATTTCTTTTTTATTTTGTGTAATTTAGTGGTGTTTTTTGCAATTTAGTTAATTGTATTTAATTAATGTAATTTATGTATATGTAGTGTAAAGTTAGGGTGTAACTCAGGTAAGGTTTTATTTTACAGGTAACTTTGTATTTATTATTTTAACTAGGTAGCTAGTAAATAGTTAATAACTATTTACTAACTAGTCTACCTAGTTAAAATAAATACAAACTTAGCTGTGAAATTAAAAAAAGCTAATATAGCTACAATGTAACTATTAGTTATTGTAGCTAGCTTAGGGTTTATTTTACAGGTAAGTATTTAGTTTTAAATAGGAATTATTTAGTTAATGAAAGTAATTTTTATTTAGATTTTTATTTAGATTTATTTTAATTATGTTAAAGTTAGTGGGTGTTAGGGTTAGGTTTAGGGGTTTATAACTTTAGTATAGTGGCAGCAATTTTGGGGCAGCAGATTAGGGGTTAATAATATTTAACTAGTGTTTGCGATGCGGGAGTGCGGCGGTTTAGGGGTTAATATGTTTGTTATAGTGGCGGTGATGTCCAGAGCGGCAGATTAGGGGTTAATAATTTTATTTTAGTGTTTGCGATGCGGGAGGGCCTCGGTTTAGGGGTTAATAGGTAGTTTATGGGTGTTAGTGTACTTTGTGACACTTTAGTTATGAGTTTTATGTTATGGCTTTGTAGTGTAAAACCCATAACTACTGACTTTCAGGTAGTGGTATGAATCTTGTAGTTATAGGCTGTACTGCTCACTTTTTGGTCGGACAGGCAAACTCGTAATAGCAGCGCTATAGAAGTCCCATTGAAAAAGGACTTTTTGAAAGCTGCGGTAGTTACGTTGTATTACGGCCAAAAAAGTGTGCCGTACAGCTGTACCTGCAAAACTCGTAATACCAGCGGTAGTGAAAAAGAGCCATAACGCTGCTTTTTCATCCATAATGCAAAACTTGTAATCTAGCCATATGTTAACAGCACATTCAACTCACTTGATTGAAATCTGAATCAATGAGTAGACACAAGGCACATTTTAATATTGTTTTTTATGTGTTTCACTGATACCCTTTTGCAAAAATGCTCATATTTTTATGTTCCTTTTTGCTACCTCTTGTCATACAACAAACCATATTATTAATTTACTCCTTCCCCCTCATCACCTGCTACATTCATTGGCCCATCTCTTTTATCCTCAACTCACTTTTACTCTCATGAGCTTCACACATTCCTAAAATCTCTCTTTCCTTCCTGCACCACATTCCAAAGACACTCACAACACTGCAAATCTATCTCATCTTATGCCATTCTCCCTATGGCTTATATGAGCTGCTTTTGACATCTCTCTCAATCCTGTTCTCTCACAACTTCCAAATATCATCCACAAATGTATGCCTTTCCATAGACCTAAAAACAGAACTCTGGAAACCTTACTCCAGTTCCTTGTGTCTCTAAAGCCAATTTTACTTGTGCACTCACAAATGCTCTCTGTTTCCAACAAGTTCACTTTTATCCATCACCCATTTCCTCAACTTTCTTTATCTCACAGAAACCTCTCCCTCAGACAATGGCCTCTATTTATCAAGCTGTCAACCGCAATACACTGGAATTCCGCAGCGTATTTGTGGCGAGCCAGATTCGCCATAGTTATCAAATCCTACAGACCGGCAAAAGTAGAATATAGTGATGTAACATATGATCCGCCGGACTCAGTCTCACACAGATCGATGCTTACGTCACTACAGATGTTCCAAACGCAATTTCGGCACTATCTTACTACATTTGCTAGTTATCAAAAACTAGCAGGTATGCTCGCCACTATTCCGGCCCAGTGTACCTGGAGGCGGCGGATGCCATAGGAATCAATGGGAGTCTGAAAGCAGCAGAGCTTATGTTCACTGCTGCCCGATATCCTAACCCCTAAACCTAAGTCTAACCCTAACCCTAACACCCCTTAACTTAAATATAATTTAAATTAATCTAAATAAATATTCCTATCATTTAATAAATTATTCCTAGTTAAAAATAAATACTTACCTATAAAATAAACCCTAAGATAGCTACAATATAACTAATAGTTACATTGTAGCTATTTTAGGATTTTTATTTTTATTTTACAGGCAACGTTGTATTTATTTTAACTAGGTAGAATAGTTATTAAATAGTTATTAACTATGTAATAACTTCCTAGCTAAAATAAATGCAAATATACCTGTAAAATAAAACCTAACCTAAGTTACAATTACACCTAACACTACATTATCATTAAATTAATTACCTAAACTAAATACAATTAACTACAATGAAATAAAATTAGCTAAAGTACAAAAAAAAACAAAGACTAAATTACAGAAAATAATAAAATAATTACAAGAATTTTAAACTAATTACACCTAATCCCCCTAATAAAATAAAAGAAGATCACCCTACCTTGAGACATCTTCACCAAACCGGACAGAAGTGGTCATCCAGACGGCCAGAAGTCTACATCCTATCTGGGCAGAAGAGGACCTCCAGATGGGCAGAAGTCTTCATCCAGGCGGCATCTTCTATCTTTATCCATTCGGAGCGGAGCGGGTCCATCTTCAAGACATTCGACGCGGAGCATCCTTCCACGCCAATGACTACCCGACGAATGAATATTCCTTAAAATGACGTCATCCAAGATGGTGTCCCTTGAATTTCGATTGGCTGATAGAATTATATCAGCCAATCGGAATTAAGGTAGGAAAAATCCTATTGGCTGATGCAATCAGCCAATAGGATTGAGCTTGCATTCTATTGACTGTTCCAATCAGCCAATAGAATGCAAGCTCAATCCTATTGGCTGATTGAAACAGCCAATAGGATTGAACTTCAATCCTATTAGCTGATTGCATCAGCCAATAGGATTTTTCATACCTTAATTCCGATTGGCTAATAGAATGCTATCAGCCAATCGGAATTCAAGGGACGCCATCTTGGATGATGTCATTTTAAGGTATATTCATTCGTCGGGAAGTCATTGGCGTGGAAGGATGCTCCACATCGGATGTCTTGAAGATGGACCCACTCCGCTCCGGATGGATGAAGATAGAAGATGCCGCCTGGATGAAGACTTCTTCCCTTCTGGAAGTCCTCTTCTGCCCGGATAGGATGAAGAGTTCTGGCTGTCTGGAGGACCACTTCTGCCCAGTTGGGTGAAGATGTCTCAAGGTAGGGTGATCTTCAAGGGGGTAGTGTTAGGTTTTATTAAGGGGGGATTGGGTGTGTGTTAGAGTAGGGATGGGTGTGTGGGTGTTGGGTTTTAATGTTGGCGGGTATTGTATTTTTTTACAGGTAAAAGAATTGATTACTTTGGGGCAATTCCCCTCAAAAAGCCCTTTTAAGGGCTATTTGTAATTTAGTATAGGGTAGGGATTTTTATTATTTTGCGGGGCTTTTTTATTTTATTAGGGGGATTAGATTAAAATTCTTTTAAGTATTTTATTATTTTCTGTAATTTAGTGTTTGCATTTTTTGTACTTTACATAATTTTATTTAATTTTAGTTAATTTTATTTAGTTTAGGTAATTAATTGAATGATAGTGTAGTGTTAGGTGTAATTGTAACTTAGGTTAGGTTTTATTTTACAGGTATATTTGTATTTATTTTAGCTAGGAAATTATTAAATAGTTAATAACTATTTAATAACTATTCTACCTAGTTAAAATAAATACAAGTTGCCTGTAAAATAAAAATAAATCCTAAAATAGCTACAATGTAACTATTAGTTATATTGTAGCTATTTTAGGGTTAATTTTATAGGTAAGTGTTTATTTTTAAATAGGAATAATTTATTTAATGATAGGAATATTTATTTAGATTAATTTAAATTATATTTAAGTTAGGGGGTGTTAGGGTTAGGGTTAGATTTAGGTTTAGGGGTTAATAAATTTAATGTAGGTGGCGGCGGTGTAGGGGGGTCAGATTAGGGGTTAATAAATTTAATGTAGGTGGCGGCATTGTAGGGGGGGCAGATTAGGGGTTAATAAATTTAATGTAGGTGGTGGCGTTGTAGGGGGGCAGATTATGGGTTAATAAATTTAATGTAGGTGTCGGCGGTGTAGGGGGGCAGATTAGGGGTTAATAAATATAATGTAGGTGGCGGTGGGGTCCGTGAGTGGTGGTTTAGGGGTTTAGTTGCGGCGGGGACCAGGAGCAGCAGTTTAGGGGTTAATACATATAATGTAGGTGGCGGTGGGCTCCGGGAACGGTGGTTTAGGGGTTAAACACTTTATTAGAGTTGCGGTGGGCTCCGGGAACGGCGGTTTAGGGGTTAATAACTTTATTTAGTTGCGGTGGGGTCCGGGAGTGGCGGTATAGGAGGTAAAACAGTATAGTATAGTGTGGGTGTTTAGTGACAGGGTACCAATAAAGCTGGGAAAAAGCCGAAGAGCAGCGAGATGTTAGTTACCAACAGTCCGCTGCTCATCGCCCCGTACTTGGCTTTTTGACAGCTTTCTTAATAATTTTGGAGAATGTTTTCAGGTCCACGGCAGCGATGTTAGGCGATCTTAGGCGAGCGTGTTGGTGCCGTTGAATGCAAGAAAGTCGACGGCTTGATAACTAGAGGCCACAGCCTCTTCTGCTGCATTGTTCAGCCACACTTCTAGGCATGGAAATAACCAAGGTAGGTGTTGTCGGTTTCTCTTTACTTTCTTTTTAATTGCACCTTTCAAAAAATATAACCCTTCTCTTCCCTCACATTTTCTTCCTTTGAAACTCCCATGATTTGCTTATTCTCTCACCTCTCACTATGTGCTGAAGTTATTTTTCCTGGCTACCTTATTTCCTCTCCACTGACACACCTGCCATCATTCTTGGGTTTTGGGATTTGAACCTCCCTGTTGACAATCTCACTTCCTATGGAGCAAAAAAATACTTATTTTGCTCACTTCCTATTATGGTCTGTCACAATGGACCTACTCTCCCACTACTCACAAAGATGGACACTCCCTTGATCAGATTATTAGATATTGATGCACTCACATTTCACAAATTTCCCTTTTCCTCTTTCTGACCATCACCTCCTCAATTGCAGCATCACAGCACTCCTTGCTAATCTCCCACTAACTAACCCATAGAACAAAGTCCATAAAAGCATTAAAGGGACAGTAGACTTAGAAAAACACAATTTATGCTTACCTGATAAATTTGTTTCTCTTGTGGTGTATCCAGTCCCCGGATCATCCATTACTTGTGGGATATTCTCATTCCCAACAGGAAGTTGCAAGAGGACACCCACAGCAGAGCTGCAATATAGCTCCTCCCCTAACTGTCATAGCCAGTCATTCGACCGAAAACAAGCCGAGAAAGGAGGAACCATAGGGTGTAGTGGTTACTGTAGTTTAAATTTAAAAATTACAGGGCGGGCCATGGACTGGATACACCACAAGAGAAACAAATTTATCAGGTAAGCATAAATTGTGTTTTCTCTTGTAAGGTGTATCCAGTCCACGGATCATCCATTACTTGTGGGATACTAATACCAAAGCTAAAGTACACGGATGAAGGGAGGGACAAGACAGGAACTTAAATGGAAGGAACCACTGCCTGTAAAACCTTTCTCCCAAATATAGCCTCCGAAGAAGCAAAAGTATCAAATTTGTAAAATTTTGAAAAAGTATGAAGCGAAGACCAAGTCGCCGCCTTGCAAATCTGTTCAACAGAAGCCTCATTTTTAAAGGCCCAAGTGGAAGCCACAGCTCTAGTGGAATGAGCTGTAATCCTTTCAGGAGGCTGCTGTCCAGCAGTCTCATAGGCTAAGCGGATTAAGCTTCTTAGCCAAAAAGAAAAAGAGGTTGCCAAAGCCTTTTGACCTCTCCTCTGTCCAGAGTAGACAACAAACAAAGCAGATGTTTGACGAAAATCTTTAGTAGCTTGTAAGTAAAACTTTAAAGCACAGACCACGTCCAGATTGTGTAACACAAGGATGGATCCACAATCTCTTGATTGATATTCTTGTTAGATACCACCTTAGGTAAGAATCCAGGTTTGGTACGCAGGACTACCTTATCTGTATGAAAAATCAGAATCACATTGTAAGGCAGATAGCTCAGAGACTCTACGAGCCGAGGAAATAGCTACCAAAAAAAAAAAAAAAGAACATTCCAAGATAAAAGTTTGATATCTATGGAATGAAGAGGTTCAAACGGAACTCCTTGAAGAACCTTAAGAACCAAGTTTAAGCTCCATGGTGGAGCAACAGGTTTAAACACAGGCTTGATTCAAACTAAAGCCTGACAAAATGCCTGAACGTCTGGAACATCTGCCAGACGCTAGTGCAAAAGAATAGACAGAGCAAAAATCTGTCCCTTTAAGAAACTAGCTGACAATCCTTTTTCCAAACCTTCTTGGAGAAAAGATAAAATCCTAGGAATCCTGACCTTACTCCATGAGTAACCCTTGGATTCACACCAATAAAGATATCTACGCCATATCTTATGGTAAATTTTCCTGGTGACAGGCTTTCATGCCTGTCTTAAGGTATCAATAACTGACTCGGAGAAGCCACGCTTTGATAAAATCAAGCATTCAATCTCCAGTCAGTCAGCCTCAGAGAAATTAGATTTGGATGGTTGAAAGGACCCTGAAGTAGAAGGTCCTGTCTCAGAGGCAGAGACCATGGTGGAAAGGATGACATGTCCACTAGATCTGCATACCAGGTCCTGCGTGGCCACGCAGGTGCTATCAGAATCACCAATGCTCTCTCCTGCTTGATCTTGGCAATCAGTCGAGGGAGCAGAGGAAACGGTGGAAACACATAAGCCAGGTTGAAAAACCAGGACGCTGCTAGAGTATCTATCAGTGTCGCCTTGGGATCCCTCGACCTGGATCCGTAACACGGAAGCTTGGCATTCTGGCAAGACGCCATGAGATCCAGTTCTGGTTTACCCCAACGGAGAATCAGTCGTGCAAATACCTCCGGATGGAGTTCCCACTCTCCCGGATGAAAAGTCTGACGACTTAGAAAATCCGCCTCCCAGTGCTCTACACCTGGGATATGGATAGCTGATAGGTGGCAAGAGTGAATCTCTGCCCAGTGAATTATTTTTGAAACTTCTAACATCTCTAGGGAACTTCTTGTTCCCCCTCGATGGTTGATGTAAGCTACAGTCGTGATGTTGACCGACTGAAATCTGATGTACCTCAGAGTTGCTAACTGAGGCCAAACCTGAAGAGCCTTGAATATCGCTCTTAGTTCCAGAATATTTATTGGAAGGAGAGACTCCTCCTGAGTCCACGATCCCTGAGCCTTCAGGGAGTTCCAGACTGCACCCCAACCTAGAAGGCTGGCATTTGTTGTTACAATAGTCCAATCTGGCCTGCGAAGGTCATACCTTTGGACAGATGGACCCGAGATAGCCACCAGGGAAGAGGATCCCTGGTCTCTTGGTCCAGATTCAGTTGAGGGGCCAAATCTGTGTAATCCCCGCTCCACTGACTGAGCCTGCATAGTTGCAGCGGTCTGAGATGTAAGTGTGCAAACGGCACTATGTCCATTGCCGCTACCATTAAGCCGATTACTTCCATACACTGAGCCACCAAAGGGCGCGGAATGGAATGAAGAACCCGACAGGAATTTAGAAGCTTTGATAACCTGGACTCCTTCAAGGTAAATTTTCATTTCTACAGAATCTATCAGAGTCCCTAGAAAGGAAACTCTTGTGAGTGGGGATAGAGAACACTTTTCCTCATTCACTTTCCACCCATGCGACCTCAGAAATGCCAGTACTACGTCCGTATGAGACTTGGCAATTTGGAAGTTTGACGCCTTTATCAGGATGTCGTCTAAATAAGGGGCTACTGCTATGCCCCGCGGCCTTAGGACCGCCAAAAGCGACCCTAGAACCTTTGTAAAGATTCTTGGGGCTGTTGCTAATCCAAAGGGAAGAGCTACAACTGGTAATGCCTGTCTTGAAAGGCAAACCTGAGAAACCGATGATGATCTTTGTGTATCGGAATGTGAAGATAAGCATCCTTTAGATCCACTGTAGTCATATATTGACCCTCCTAGATCAGTGGTAGGATGGTACGAATAGTTTCCATCTTGAACGACGGAACTTTGAGGAATTTGTTTAAGATCTTTAGATCCAAAATCGGTCTGAAGGTTCCCTCTTTTTTGGGAACCACAAACAGATTTGAGTAAAAACCCTGTTCCTGTTCCTCTTGCCCACGCCTGGGCGAAGAGTGAATGTCTGCCCCCTACTAGGTCCGTTACCGGATAGGGGGTCATTCCTTCATGCTGTCTTAGAGGCAGTAGCAGGCTTTTTGACCTGCTTACCTTTTTTCCAGGTCTGGTTTGGTCTCCAGACCGTCTTGGATTGAGCAAAAGTTTCCTCTTGTTTATTATTAGAGGAAGTTGATGCCGCACCTGCCTTGAAGTTTCGAAAGGCACGAAAATTAGACTGTTTGGCCCTAGATTTGGACCTGTCCTGAGGAAGGGCACAACCTTTTCCTCCCATGATATCAGCAATAATCTCCTTCAAACCAGGCCCGAATAGGGTCTGCCCCTTGAAGGGAATGTTAAGTAGCTTAGATTTTAAAGTCACATCAGCTGACCATGATTTAAGCCATAGCGCTCTGCGCGCCTGTATAGCAAAACCAGAATTCTTAGCCGTTAGTTTATTCAAATGAACAATGGCATCAGAAATAAAATAATTGGCTAGCTTAAGTGCTCTAAGTTTGCCAAGTATGTCATCCAATGGAGTCTCTACCTGTAAAGCCTCTTCCAGAGACTCAAACCAGTACGCCGCAGCAGCAGTGACAGGGGCAATGCATGCAAAGGGCTGTAAGATAAAACCTTGTTGAATAAATATTTTCTTAAGGTAACCTTCTAATTTTTTATCCATTGGCTCTAAAAAAGCACAACTGTCCTCGACAGGGATAGTAGTACGCTTTGCTAGAGTAGAAACTGCTCCCTCCACCTTAGGGACTGTCTGCCATAAGTCCCGTGTGGTGGCGTCTATTGGAAAACATTTTTCTAAAAATAGGGGAGGAAGAGAATGGCACACCTGGTCTATCTCATTCCTTATTAATAATTTCTGTAAACCTTTTAGGTATTGGAAAAACATCAGTACACACCGGCACTGCAAAGCATTTATCCAGTCTACAAAATTTCTCTGGCACTGCAATGGTATCACAGTCATTCAGAGCAGCTAAAACCTCCCTAAGTAACACGCGGAGGTGTTCAAGCTTAAATTTAAATGTAGAAATATTAGAATCAGGTATCTTTCCTGAGTCATTAACATCACCCACTGACTGAAGCTCTCCTTCCTCAGCTTCTGCATATTGTGAGGCAGTATCAGACATGGTTCTTAAAGCGTCAGTATGCTCTGCATTTTGTCTCACCCCAGAGCTATCTCGCTAACCTCCAAGTTCAGGTAGTCTGGCTAATACCGCTGACAGTGTATTATCCATGACTGCCGCCATGTCTTGTAAAGTAAACGATATGGGCGCCCTAGATGTACTTGGCGCCATTTGAGCGTGAGTCCCTTGGGCGGGAGTCAAAGGGTCTGACACGTGGGGAGAGTTAGTCGGCATAACTTTCCCCTCGTCAGATTCCTCTGGTGATAATTTTTTTTAAAAACAGAATATGATCTTTATTGCATAAAATGAAATCAGTACATTTGGTACACATTCTAAGAGGGGTTCCACCATGGCTTTTAAACATAATGAATAAGGAGTTTCTTCTATGTCAGACATGTTTATACAGACTAGCAATGAGACTAGCATGCTTGGAAAACACCAAATCAAGTTAACAAGCAAATATAAAAAACGGTACTGTGCCTTTAAGAGAAACAAATTTTGTCAGAATTTGAAAAACAGTGAAAAAATGCAGTAAATCAAACAAAATTTTTACAGTGTATGTAATAGGCTAGCAGAGCATTGCATCCACTTGCAAATGGATGATTAACCCCTTAGTTCAAAAAACAGATCAAAAAAACAAAATAGACTTTTTTTTTTTTTTTTTTTTTTAACAGTCACAACCAACTGCCACAGCAAGCTGTGGTCCTACCTTCCCCAATAAACGACTTTGGAAAGCCTTTGAGCCCTTTAGAGATGTCCTATAGCATACAGGGTACTCCTGAGGGAAGCTGGATGTCACAGTTTGTAATTTTAACTGCACCAACTGTAACTTTTATACTATAACAGTGGAAAGCCTCAGTAAAACTGTTTCTAGTCAAAATTTAAGCCAGCCATGTGGAAAAAACTAGGCCCCAATAAAGTTTTATCACCAATGCATATATAAAAACGATTAAACATGCCAGCAAACGTTTATATTGCAATATCATAAGGGTATTACCCCTGGGAGTAAGCATGATACCAGTCGTTATTAAATCACTGTATTCAGGCTTAACTTACATTAATCTGGTATCAGCAGCATTTTCTAGTGTTTTCCATCTCTAGAAAAAATTATAACTGCACATACCTGATAGCAGAATAAACTGCACGCCATTCTCTCGCTGAAGTTACCTCATCTGTGTAATCCCCTCAGACATATGTGAGAATAGCAATGGATCTTAGTTACAACCTGCTAAGATCATAGAAACCTCAGGCAGATTCCTCTTCTATTTACTGCCTGAGATAAAATAGCACAACTCCGGTACTATTTAAAAATAACAAACTTTTGATTGAAGAAAATTAACTATATTTAACCACTCTCTCCTACAACATCCTAGCTTGTTGAGAGTTGCAAGAGAATGACTGGCTATAACAGTTAGGGGAGGAGCTATATTACAGCTCTGCTGTGGGTGTCCTCTTGCAACTTCCTGTTGGGAATGAGAATATCCCACAAGTAATGGATGATCCGTGGACTGGATACACCTTACAAGAGAAAGAATGTTATATAATTCTGCACATAGTGCCCGATTGTGCTATTTAACTGAATGTAGCACGCTCCTACTCTGGTCCGGTAGCGTGCTACATTCAGTTTAAAATGCATTTGAAAATCCTAAAGACCTAATCAGAAGATAATGGAAAGGGGAACAGGAAAGTGTAACTTTGATAGCTAAAATCACTAAAATCCTTTGATTTTGAAAGCTGTCGCTAAGATAATGTTATTTAATTCTGAACTGTATACAGAATTTTATAACATTTTTTAAGTTTACTGCCCCCTTAAGTCACAAGGTCAGCTACATCTCTTAGTCTCTCTCAAACCTCTGCTCTATTCCATCACCTACTTTTCCTGCCCTGACCAATTTGTCACTACAACTCCACTCTTACATTGGTCCTTGACAATTTGGCCCCTCCTACCATAGCTCAAAAATCACTCAGACATCCTTAGCCCTGGCATATTCCTCAGATGCACTAACTACGCAAATGTTCCACACTGCGAGAATGGAGGTAGCCTCATTATTCAGCTGACTTCAATACAAGTTCATCTTGAACTGTTACTATTCTGCCCTTAAAGGGATACTTAACCCAAATTTTATTTCATGATTCATATAGAGCATGCAAATTATCGGCTAGATTACGAGTCTTGCGTTACGAGTAAAAAAGCAGCGTTAAACCTCATAATGCTGTTTTTTTACTACCGCTGGTATTACGTGTCTTGTAGGTACAGCTGTCCCGCACACTTTTTTGGCCTTACTGCAAATCAACTTACGCAAATTGTGTATAGTTTTTGTTCTATGTGACTTCCACAGCGCCGGTATTACGAGCTTGTCCTGGGAGGCCAAAAAGTGAGCAGTACAGCCTATACCGTCAAGATTCGTAATGCATTCTAAAGTCAGTAATTATGAGTTTTACACTACAACGCTGTAGCATAAAACTCATAACTAAAGTGCTAAAAAGTACACTAACACCCATAAACTACCTATTAACCCCTAAACCGAGGCCCTCCTGCATCACAAACACTAAAATAAAATTATTAACCCCTAATCTACCGCTCCAGACATCGCCACCACTAGAATAAACATATTAACCCCTAAACCTCCGCACTTCCTCCTTGCAAACATTAGTTAAATATTATTAATCCCTAATCTGCTGTCCCTAAAATCGCCGCCATCTACCTACATTTATTAACCCCTAATCTGCCGCCCACAACGTCGCTGCCACTATATTAAATTTATTAACCCCTAAATCTAAGTCTAACCCTAACACCCCCTAACTTAAATATAATTAAAATAAATATAAATACAAATTCCTATCATTACCTTAATAATTCCTATTTAAAACTAAATACTTACCTATAAAATAAACCCTAAGATAGCTACAATATAACTAATAGCTATCTTAGTTACAATAACACCTAACACTACACTACAATTAAATAAATTCCCTAAATTAAATACAATTAACTAAATTCAAAACAATTAGCTAAATTACAAATAAAACAAAACACTAAATTACAGAAAATAAAAAACAAATTACAAGATCTTTAAACTAATTACACCTAATCTAATAGCCCTATCAAAATAAAACAGCCCACCCAAAATAAAAAAAAACCCTAGGCTAAACTAAACTACCAACAGCCCTTAAAAGGGCCTTTTGCGGGGTATTGCCCCAAAGAAATCAGCTCTTTTACCTGTAAAAAAAATACAAACACCCCCCAACAGTAAAACCCACCACCCACACAACCAACACCCCAAATAAAACCCTAACAAAAAAATAACCTAAGCTCCCCATTGCCCTGAAAAGGGCATTTGGATTGGCATTGCCTTTAAAATGTCATTTAGCTCTATTGCGGCCCAAAGCCCTAACCTAAAAATAAAACCCACCCAATACACCCTTAAAAAATCACTAACCCCCGAAGATCAACTTACCGGGAGAAGTCTTCATCCAAGCGGCAAGATGTCCTCAACAAAGCCAGCAGAAGTGGTCCTCCAGACGGCAGTAGTAGTCCTCCAGACGGGCAGAAGTCTTCACCCAGACGGCATCTTCTATCTTCATCCTTCCGACGTGGAGCAGCTCCATCTTCAAAACATCCGGCACGGAACATCCTCTTCTTCCGACGTCTTCTTGCTGAATGAAGGTTCCTTTAAATGACATCATCCAAGATGGCATCCCTTAGATTCCGATTTGCTGATAGAATTCTATTAGCCAATCGGAATTAAGGTTGAAAAAATCCTATTGGCTGATTGGATCAGCCAATAGGATTAAAGTTCAATCCTATTGGCTGATCCCATCAGCCAATAGGATTTTTTCAACCTTAATTCCGATTGGCTGATAGAATTCTATCAGCCAATCGGAATCTAAGGGACGCCATCTTGGATGATGTCACATAAAGAAACATTCAGAAGAAGAAGCCGTCGATTGAAGAGGATGCTCCGCGCCAGATGTCTTTAAAGATGTTGTTAGTTTTTTGTAACTTTGTAATTTTTTAGTGTAGATTTAAATTATTTGAGTAGGGTTAGGTTTCTAAATATATAATATAGTTAATTTAATTTGTAGTTTAATGTAATTTAGTATAACAGTTAGGGTAGGTTAATTATTAGTTTAATATAGATTAATTTAATTCTAAAGTTAAGTTTAAATTTATTATAAGATAGGGATGAGTTAATATTTAATCTAAAGTTAGTGGGTTTTTAGGTGTAGGGGTTAATAGGTTAATTTAGTTTATAGCGAGGAGGGGGGCTGGCGGTTTATGGGTTAATAACTTTATTTAGTTGTGGTGGGCTCCGGGAGCAGCGGGATAGGGGTTAATAAGTATAATGTAGGTGGCGGCGGTATAGGGGGTGGCAGATTAGGGGTTAATAACAAAATGTAGGTGGCGGCAGTGTAGGGGGTGGCAGATTAGAGGTTAATAACATAATGTAAGTGGCGGTGGGCTCCGGGAGCGGCAGAATAGGGGTTAATAAATTTATTAGAGTGGCGGTGGGCTCCAGGAGCTGCAGGATAGGGGTTAATAAGTTTATTAGAGTGGCGGTGGGCTCCGGGAGCGGCGGTTTAGTAGTTAATAACTTTATTTAGTTGCGGTGGGGTCCGGGAGCAGCGGGATAGGGGTAAAACAGTGTAGTATAGTGTGGGTGTTTAGTGACAGTATACAAATAAAGCTGTGAAAAAGCAGAATAGCAGCGAGATCGATGACTGTTTAGTTAACAACAGTCCGCTGCTCATCGCCCCGTACTTGGTGTGCAGCTTTTTGACAGCTTTTTTGGTAACTATGGATAACTTATTCAGGTCCGCGGCAGCAATGCTAGGCGATGTCAGGCGAACGTATTGGTGCCGGCGAATGCAAACAAGTTGACGGCTTGATAAGTAGGCCTCACAGTCTCAGGAGTCTTGAGTCTCCCTCCCCCTCCTCCCCTGCTCTTGGTGTTTATAATCATAGCAGAGCCTGAAGCTGTTCGTCTTAGACACTGCAGTGCTCTGCTTCCTCAGCATTAGAAATAGAAGATGCTGGGTGAGTCACGTGACCTACAGTATTGATGTAAAACGTGCGTTACAACATGGCAGTTTACATAGCAAGTGCTAGGCTGCAGATTAATCTGTTTAAATTATGAAGCTGGTTTTCTACAACAGAATAAAAAGATGAAAACTGCATATATCATTGTTAGTTTATTTTGCACTATTAGAACAAGTTAGTTTAGAATATTTGAAGCAGGTGTTGTGATTTCCTTTAAACCTCTCTAAGCAGGATTACAGCTCTACTATTGCATCTACTCTTTCTTCAAACTCAAAATGTTTGTTCTCCTATTTCAAAACCCCTCTCCACCCACCCCCACGTCCTATCACCACTTCTCTCTGACCTCAAGAATTTTGCAAGCCACTTCAACAACAAAATTGATTCCATCAGAAAAAAAATAATGTCTCAACATAGTACCATAGTACCATATTCTCCAACTCAAAAATAGATTAAAATTACATAACAAAAAAAAACCACTACAAAAATGTACAGCTTCTGCTTTGTATTGTGTATGCTAAACTGAAGTTCATGATACAGATCGTCAAAAGAATTCCAAGATGGTAGCACCCAGTGAAAAGATGTAGAGCTTCTTTAACTATCACGTTTGATGGATTAAAATAAGAGAATAGCTTTAAAGAAAACTGCAAGCACCTAAGGAACAATAATAAAATGCAGAGTAGAAATCACAGTATTTGTACTCAGCAGTCTAATGTACTTTTAAATATGTTTTTGTGATGACATTATGCTTCACATTGGAAATCATTATATGTACCGAGAAGTGAATGCTGGCTATATAGCTACCACTTCATTGATAATAATTGAGCTTAAAGGGACAGTAAAGTCAAAATTAATTTACATAATTTTGGTAGAGCACACAATTTTAAGCAACTTTTCAATTGTATTACAGGACAGGAGACTCCTATTTTGCTTTAACTTTCTTTACTACTACCAATGCAGCCATTAAAAGTATAACAGAACATAAACAGTTACAGAGAGAAAAAATGCCAGACATATTGAACCAATGAGAGCATTTTCTTAACGAATGTAGAAAAGAAGAACCAATCCGCTTTCTCATATCCACCATAAAGGGACCAATTACCCCCAATTATTCCTCTTTCTTTTGCTGCTACCAGAAAGATAAGTATTGCGGCTAATTTTATTGCTTAATTGTATTGCTATTTGTGTATTTTATTGCTTCTGTTTTATTTTTTCCCCTTTATCTATCAAAATCTTTTGCGCTCTCTGCGCTGTCTTTTCAAAATATTTTTTTTTTTGTTTAAATTTTTGAGGTCTCTTTACCTTTCTCTTAGATTCCGTTTTTGTTTCCTTGTGTTACCTTGAGCCATTTGCGCTCCAGCTCTCTTCCTTTCTCTTGTCACTGATAAAACTCTGCAGGCCATTTTACTTTGTTCCCACCCTATGATGTTGTTTTTTCCCACACCTTTTTACCTCACAACTCTGTTACAGCTCCCTGCACACTACAGCTGTTTTTTCTCATTGCAACAAATTCCTGTTGTTTTGTTACTTAGTTAAATTACCTGTACCTGTTAAGGGAATGTATTGTATCTGTTTTAATTTTATTGAGGTAGAAATATTTCCAATTTTCCAGCATGTCTTCCCCTCATGATAGCCCCCTTGCAGGAAAAGCTGTACAAGCTATGATTGATTCCTCTATGTCTAACATGTTTAACCATTTTAATTCACACATGGGAGTATTATTAGAGGCTATTCAAGATTCCCCTCCTAAAAAATCTTGTAAAAGAAAATTATCTCCTGTTTCTAAAAAAAATCAAGAAAAGTTTGTCATCTTAAAAATCTGCACACATCAGACTCCTCTTTTCCCAAAGGTGTGGGAACTAAAAATAATTCACCTCCCTCAGGCTCAGAGGGAAAACTTATAAGCCATAAAAGAAAATTACATAACTATTTAGACACTGCTGTTTCTCAAAGTGACAATGATTTTTCCTCAGAAGATCATTTCAGTCAGTCTGACTCTGATAATTACTCAGAAAACAAAAAATATATTTTAGATAATGATTCTCACTCAGATAAATCTCCTGCTCCCAAAAGACGCAAAAAAAATTCTAACTCTAAACCTTATAATTTTACTGACAAAATTGGGAATCCTAGATTTAACCCTGATGAGCTCCAACATCCTCGCTAAATCAGAGTGGTTCCCTACTAAAGACGTCCTCTCAAAAGAGATGTTAGGAATAAAATGCGGGCAGAATGCCCTCGCCCCAATTTACCTAATAACACTATTACTCCAGAAGTGGACCCTAAAATTGTTACATTTATTCCACTCCAGGATTTAATGTTTAAAAGGGTCTTGACAGATCATGGAAGATTTGTTAGGATACGCTCCTGGATTCCATTGGCCCTGTCAGAAAAAATTTGAGAACTTTCTGACGAAGCTTTAGAAAATAATTCCTCTCTAAACCCAGCTTTAGTCAGTCAGTGGCTTCAGAGAGCCTAATGTCACATTGGTAACACTAACTCTGCTATTTCTATTGAAAGGAGGAAATATGTTCTCAGGAAAATTGACCCAAAACTCACAAATATGGCTCTGTTTCAATCTGGTCCCTCTACAAATGGCCTCCTTTTTAGATGAGTTTATTAAAGAACTTAACAATTATGCGAGCAATTTTTCTTCCCTCAACATGGCTAAGACATCTATGATTTTTTTTAAAAATCCTAATCATGTTTTGACAGGGCTGGGAAAGGCAGGGGTCGCTTTCCTGGCAGATCATATAACAAATACAGACCCCAATTTCAATATCAATACCAATAACAATCCCAATACAACAATCAGAGACACTTTTCTGAAAACTATTCCTCAACATACCCTCAGTTCTTTCCATCCTGTTCCAGACCATTGCAGTCTAGAGGTTTTACAAAAACCCACTCAAGAACAACTTTTATCTCACAAAAATATTTCTCCATCAAGAATAGGAGGAAGACTTTCACTTTTTGTAAAAAAATTGGGACGTTATTTCCTCAGAACCTTGGATTCTAAATACTATTCAGGGATTTCAAATATAATTTTTTTCCCTTACCAGATTGTCTTTCCTCATCCCATTCATTTTTTCCTTCAAGACAAACAACTCTTACACTCAGAAGTAAACGATCTTATTCAAAAACAGGCCATAGAGCTATCTCCCTGTCCTTCCGAAGGCTTTCTAAGCAATCTCTTTTTGGCAAAAAAGAAAAACAGCAAATTTCGTCCCGTCATAAACTTGCGTTCCTTAAATTTTTATGTAACGTATCATCATTTCATACCTTCTCAGAGATTGCCTTCGCGACAGGGACTGGCTAGTTCGCTTAGACCTTACAGACGCTTACTTTACAATCCCTGTAGCTCAGGAATTTTGAAATGTCTAATATTTCAATGGAACAATCTCTTTTGGCAGTTCACATGCCTTCCCTTCAGTTTATCTTCTGCCCCTTGGGTATTTACCAAAATAATTAAACCAGTTGTTTCCTGGCTCCACCTTCGCAGAGTCAAACTCATTGTATACCTGGACGACATCTTGATAATGAACCAAGATCGTCATTTCCTTCTCCAGAAACTTCAACTTACACTCAATCTCCTTTCCAATTTAGGTTTTCTCATCAATTGGGAAAAATCAGAACTCATTCCTTCCCAATCTCTTACTTTTCTTGGTTTTATGATAAACACAAAATCCTCTAATCCTCAGTCTTCCAAAAGACAAGACAAAATAAAAAATATAAGGAAGGAAATTTCTCTTACTTTATCCAAAGATCTTGTTTCCCTCAGGACGGTGGCTCGGATTGTAGGGTTACTATCATCCTCGATTCAAGCCATTTATCCTGCTCCCCTTCATTATCGGGCCATCCAAGGATCCCTTAATCTTCTAGTCTTAAAGACATCAGGAATCCCTTCCCTGTCTCTGACCTTTCGTCAGGGGCTTTACAACTATTACGAGAATGAGAATCCCTGCCCCCAGGTACCTACAGATTCTAGTCATCAGCCTGGTCCAAATGGAATTGTTTGTGCTTGGAAAAGAACTTAGATTCCTTTTCAGCCCCTCTAACCCAAATTATCAATTTTCTATCCTCTCTTTTTGAGTTTGGTCTCTCTTATAGAACTATTAATGTAATTAGATCAGCTATTTCCTCTCAACATTCTCTTAATAATTTTCCATTGTGTCAGCATCTTCAAGTTTGTAGAATTCTCAAAGCCATCAGAATAAAACGTCCTCCTATTCCCAAACATTCTTAATTTTGGGATGTAGATTTAGTTCTTTCCTTTTTCAACTCTTGGCCCTCTAATGATTGATCTTCTCTCTTTAAAACAACTCACTTGCAAACTTTCTACACTTCTTTGCCTTCTTTCTTTTAGAAGAGTCTCGGATGTCAGAGCTATTGATTTCAATTCTTTTTCTTCCACCTTATTTTATCCTTATTTTTAATCTTCTCCCAATCTTTTTGTAGTCTTCTGTTTCAAAAAATATCTTAAAAGAACTAATCCTTTTCATTCTCCTTTATCTTCTGATCAACTTATTTTATCTTTTGTTCCTCCTCACAAGCCCATTACATCTACCTCCATTGCTCGCTGGGTTAAGTGGATCATGAAAGAAGCTGGTGTGGACTCTATATTTTCTGCCCACTCTGTTTGAGGTTGTGTGGCCTCTAAAACTTTTGTAAATTCAGCATCTCTTCAGGAAATACTTAATGCCGCAGATTGGTTCTTTTACTACACATTTCATCAGTTTTATTTCAAACCCATTTCTCATCATTTTTTCTTCCTTTTTGCCTCATCTTTAAACTAGCAAAATAGGAGTCTCCTGTCCTGTAATAAAATCGGGATTATCCTAGCTAAAGTTTAGGTATAATTTAGATTATTAAGGACAAGGAGACAAGTATTTTCCCTCCCATAATGAATCTCTTTTTCCCTCCCTCAGGATATATTATTAATATGTCTTTATATATTACTAATTATTGTGTTTATTCACCTAGCTCCTACAGTCTAAGATGTCTCCACACTCCAGAAATCTGCATTCTTCTACAGGATCCTCCTCTACTTCATCTGAGTTATCTACGTTTTAAGTTTCATCTCATGCATCATCCATATTCCAACTAAATAGTTTTTATTCATCTTCCTCAATCAACTTTGAATTTTCCTGTTTCATCTCAGCAACAAATCCGAAAGAGGAATAATTGGTGGTCATTGGTCCCTTTATGGTGGATATGAGAAAGCTGATTGGTTTTTCTTTTCTACATTTGTTAAGAAAATGCTCTCATTGGTTCAATATATCTGGCATTTTTTCTCTCTGTAATGTTAACTGTTTATGTTCTGTTATACGTTTAAGGGCTGCTTTGGTAGTAGTAAAGAAAGTTAAAGCAAAATACTTGTCTCCTTGTCCTTAATAAAATCTAGATTATACCTACACTTTAGCTAGGATAATCCCAATTCTCTGCCATTATCTAAATATGCATAATCTTTTTATATGTTCTCTTTCTGAGGTACAAGCTCCTACTGAGCTTGTGCAAGATTCACTAATTATATGCATATTGTAATTGGCTGATATCTGTCACATGATGCACTGAGAAGGAAAATGTAACTAAATTTGTTAGATTTGAAATTCAAACTAAGTGCTTTTGAGTCATATTTTTATTATGTATTTATTGATGATGATATTCTACTGTGTTTAGCGGTCCTTTAACTTGTGGCTTTGAGTTGAGATACTGGGCCTCATTTAACAGCGGCTGGATGGACAAAGTTTGCTTCTGCAAACCTGTCTGCCCGACATTGCGGCCAGTGGCTTGTGCAATGCTGCCACCTGCTCACGTGAGGCCAATTATGATCCTGTTAATTACCCCAGTCGGACTTGTCCGTGATAATTTTAATCCGTCAGCTAAGAGCTCTTAACTATTGGCTGCAAACCTGCATTGAAGGTGATCCAAAGCTGCATACGCAGCATGATAGATGGAGCTCATTGTAGCAATTTTTATTACATAAGTTATTTTCACAAATGTGTTTTGTTGAATCCAGGCCAATAAAAGTATTACATTTTCTGCATATATTTTAATTGCTAAATTTGGTGATAAACATCCTTTAGTTACCACCTTCACATCAAATTAAAGTAATTTACTGAAACAAACTACACAATAAATCAAATAATATACACTGTGTGTGTGTATATATATATATATATATATATATATATATATATATATACATACAGTATATATATATTTATTTTTTTATGCTGTATTGCAATTTCAATTATTGTAAATTATAAAAAATATTTAAAAATTACATTCACAAAACAAAATATGCTCAGTTATCAGTTTAAGGTATTATTGTTTTCTAATCTGGTTGTACTTTAAAAGAAAATACTATATCAAAGATCAATATGATCTATGCAATGTTTAGAAATGTGTGAGTGGGAGGAGACAGCTTCTCACAACAATGCAGTTCATAAAATAAAAAATAATAAATAAATAAATATATATATATAGCAAGGAAGAAGAAATGAGGTGTTACCTAGCTCTTAATGAGAAATTTTAGACCAAAATAGAAGGTGCATTTACACTCGTATGCTATTCAGTGGAATGAAAAGTACAAGAACAAAGAAGATGTTGAACAGATGCCGGTACCTTAGGCTTATAATGGTATGAGAACACTTTGTTTTCACAGAAACAAGCCTGCACTTTTAAACTATACTGAGCAAAACAGACACTATTCAAATCCTTTACCTGACTAAAATAAACAGCCTTGGTCTTTTGCTATCATCCCAAACCAATTGTTCCTGAAGTCATCCATTATGGCAAAATGCAAAATCTGAGCTTTTGTACCTCTATGATATGTACTAGGATTTTAGAGTGTGTCAGACACACAAGAAAGGATTGTATAGACCCATTCAGCTTCCTAGCAATTGCACAGGAAGCCCAGACAATTGGAAAGGCATGGCCCCTATTAAATAGCTAGCTTCTCATTTAGAGCTGCAATCATTATTTCTCCTCAGAGTCAACTTAAAATATTAAAGGAACATTTTTTTTATTTATTGCATTTTTTGTTTATTTTCATTTTTTATTATGGGAATTCTCCTTTCAAGCCACTGCCCCATTAGTAATTATTATACAATTAAATTCTTTCTCTTCTACCACCAACTAGTAGGTTGATTTTCTGCTATTTCTTGTTCATATAACATTTCTGTAGCCAATACTGAAAAGAATAAAAAATAAAATAGAAATAATGTGCTCTTTCATAGCCATGATACATTTATTTTTTTAGGCCTAGATTTAGAGTTCGGCGGTAAAAGGGCTGTTAACGCTCCGCGGGTTTTTTTCTGGCCGCACCATAAATTTAACTCTGGTATCGAGAGTTCAAACAAATGCTGCGTTAGGCTCCAAAAAAGGAGCGTAGAGCATTTATACCGCAAATGCAACTCTCGATACCAGAGTTGCTTACGGACGCGGCCGGCATCAAAAACGTGCTCGTGCACGATTCTCCCATAGGAAACAATGGGGCTGTTTGAGCTGAAAAAAAACCTAACACCTGCAAAAAAGCAGCGTTCAGCTCCTAACGCAGCCCCATTGTTTCCTATGGGGAAACACCTCCTAAGTCTGCACCTAACACCCTAACATGTACCCCGAGTCTAAACACCCCTAACCTTACACTTATTAACTCCTAATCTGCCGCCCCCGCTATCGCTGACCCCTGCATTACACTTTTAACCCCTAATCTGCCGCTCCGTAAACCGCCGCCACCTACGTTATCCCTATGTACCCCTAATCTGCTGCCCTAACATCGCCGACCCCTATGTTATATTTATTAACCCCTAATCTGCCCCCCACATCGTCGCCGACACCTGCCTACACTTATTAACCCCTAATCTGCCGAGCGGACCGCACCGCTACTATAATAAAGTTATTAACCCCTAATCCGCCTCACTAACCCTATCATAAATAGTATTAACCCCTAATCTGCCCTCCCTAACATCGCCGACACCTACCTTCAATTATTAACCCCTAATCTGCCGACCGGAGCTCACCGCTATTCTAATAAATGGATTAACCCCTAAAGCTAAGTCTAACCCTAACACTAACACCCCCCTAAGTTAAATATAATTTTTATCTAACAAAATAAATTAACTCTTATTAAATAAATGATTCCTATTTAAAGCTAAATACTTACCTGTAAAATAAATCCTAATATAGCTACAATATAAATTATAATTATATTATAGCTATTTTAGGATTAATATTTATTTTACAGGCAACTTTGTAATTATTTTAACCAGGTACAATAGCTATTAAATAGTTAAGAACTATTTAATAGTTACCTAGTTAAAATAATAACAAATTTACCTGTAAAATAAATCATAACCTAAGATATAATTAAACCTAACACTACCCTATCAATAAAATAATTAAATAAACTACCTACAATTACCTACAATTAACCTAACACTACACTATCAATAAATTAATTAAACACAATTGCTACAAATAAATAAAATTAAATAAACTATCTAAAGTACAAAAAATAAAAAAGAACTAAGTTACAGAAAATAATAAAATATTTACAAACATAATAAAAATATTACAACAATTTTAAACTAATTACACCTACTCTAAGCCCCCTAATAAAATAACAAAGCCCCCCAAAATAAAAAATTCCCTACCCTATTCTAAAATACAAATATTACAAGCTCTTTTACCTTACCAGCCCTGAACAGGGCCCTTTGCGGGGCATGCCCCAAGAATTTCAGCTCTTTTGCCTGTAAAAAAAAACATACAATACCCCCCCCCAACATTACAACCCACCACCCACATACCCCTAATCTAACCCAAACCCCCCTTAAATAAACCTAACACTACCCCCCTGATGATCTTCCTACCTTGTCTTCACCATGCCAGGTTCACCGATCCGTCCTGGCTCCAAGATCTTCATCCAACCCAAGCGTGGGCTAGACATCCACTGAAGAAGTCCAGAAGAGGGTCCAAAGTCTTCCTCCTATCCGGCAAGAAGAGGACATCCGGACCGGCAAACATCTTCTCCAAGCGGCATCTTCTATCTTCTTCCATCCGATGACGACCGGCTCCATCTTGAAGACCTCCAGCGCGGATCCATCCTCTTCTTCCGACGACTAGACGACGAATGACGGTTCCTTTAAGGGACGTCATCCAAGATGGCGTCCCTCGAATTCCGATTGGCTGATAGGATTCTATCAGCCAATCGGAATTAAGGTAGGAATTTTCTGATTGGCTGATGGAATCAGCCAATCAGAATATAGTTCAATCCGATTGGCTGATCCAATCAGCCAATCAGATTGAGCTCGCATTCTATTGGCTGATCGGAACAGCCAATAGAATGCGAGCTCAATCTGATTGGCTGATTGGATCAGCCAATCGGATTGAACTATATTCTGATTGGCTGATTCCATCAGCCAATCAGAAAATTCCTACCTTAATTCCGATTGGCTGATAGAATCCTATCAGCCAATCGGAATTCGAGGGACGCCATCTTGGATGACGTCCCTTAAAGGAACCGTCATTCGTCGTCTAGTCGTCGGAAGAAGAGGATGGATCCGCGCTGGAGGTCTTCAAGATGGAGCCGGTCGTCATCGGATGGAAGAAGATAGAAGATGCCGCTTGGAGAAGATGTTTGCCGGTCCGGATGTCCTCTTCTTGCCGGATAGGAGGAAGACTTTGGACCCTCTTCTGGACTTCTTCAGTGGATGTCTAGCCCACGCTTGGGTTGGATGAAGATCTTGGAGCCAGGACGGATCGGTGAACCTGGCATGGTGAAGACAAGGTAGGAAGATCATCAGGGGGGTAGTGTTAGGTTTATTTAAGGGGGGTTTGGGTTAGATTAGGGGTATGTGGGTGGTGGGTTGTAATGTTGGGGGGGGGTATTGTATGTTTTTTTTTACAGGCAAAAGAGCTGAAATTCTTGGGGCATGCCCCGCAAAGGGCCCTGTTCAGGGCTGGTAAGGTAAAAGAGCTTGTAATATTTGTATTTTAGAATAGGGTAGGGAATTTTTTATTTTGGGGGGCTTTGTTATTTTATTAGGGGGCTTAGAGTAGGTGTAATTAGTTTAAAATTGTTGTAATATTTTTATTATGTTTGTAAATATTTTATTATTTTCTGTAACTTAGTTCTTTTTTATTTTTTGTACTTTAGATAGTTTATTTAATTTTATTTATTTGTAGCAATTGTGTTTAATTAATTTATTGATAGTGTAGTGTTAGGTTAATTGTAGGTAATTGTAGGTAGTTTATTTAATTATTTTATTGATAGGGTAGTGTTAGGTTTAATTATATCTTAGGTTATGATTTATTTTACAGGTAAATTTGTTATTATTTTAACTAGGTAACTATTAAATAGTTCTTAACTATTTAATAGCTATTGTACCTGGTTAAAATAATTACAAAGTTGCCTGTAAAATAAATATTAATCCTAAAATAGCTATAATATAATTATAATTTATATTGTAGCTATATTAGGATTTATTTTACAGGTAAGTATTTAGCTTTAAATAGGAATCATTTATTTAATAAGAGTTAATTTATTTTGTTAGATAAAAATTATATTTAACTTAGGGGGGTGTTAGTGTTAGGGTTAGACTTAGCTTTAGGGGTTAATCCATTTATTAGAATAGCGGTGAGCTCCGGTCGGCAGATTAGGGGTTAATAAGTGTAGGTAGGTGTCGGCGACGTTGTGGGGGGCAGATTAGGGGTTAATAAATATAACATAGGGGTCGGCGATGTTAGGGGTAGCAGATTAGGGGTACATAGGGATAACGTAGGTGGCGGCGATTTGCGGTCGGAAGATTAGGGGTTAATTATTTTAAGTAGCTTGCGGCGACGTTGTGGGGGGCAAGTTAGGGGTTAATAGATATAATACAGGGGTCGGCGGTGTTAGGGGCAGCAGATTAGGGGTACATAAGTATAACGTAGGTGGCGGTCGGCAGATTAGGGGTTAAAAATTTTAATCGAGTGGCGGCGATGTGGGGGGAGCTCGGTTTAGGGGTACATAGGTAGTTTATGGGTGTTAGTGTACTTTAGGGTACAGTAGTTAAGAGCTTTATAAACCGGCGTTAGCCAGAAAGCTCTTAACTCCTGCTATTTTCAGGCGGCTGGAATCTTGTCGTTAGAGCTCTAACGCTCACTGCAGAAACGACTCTAAATACCGGCGTTAGGAAGATCCCATTGAAAAGATAGGCTACGCAAATGGCGTAGGGGGATCTGCGGTATGGAAAAGTCGCGGCTGTAAAGTGAGCGTTAGACCCTTTAATCACTGACTCCAAATACCAGCGGGCGCCCAAAACCAGCGTTAGGAGCCTCTAACGCTGGTTTTGACGGCTACCGCCGAACTCTAAATCTAGGCCTTAGACTTTATAGTCTCTTTTAACACTTTTACTCATATTGCATTTTTGCCCATTATGAAACTGATGCAAATGCATTAATGCTTTTATATTATAGAACATAGTCATCAAACTGAACTTGCATAAACAGAGATTACCTAAATTACGCAGATTAAAATGATATAATGATGAATTAAGGCCAAAGGAGGTGCTACACCATTTTGACTTTCTGAGTTGCAAAAAATGGGCTACAAAGCTAAATATCAAGTGGTGCAGCTTGGTGACCTATCATATTATTTGTTACTACTTTATTTACATTGATACCCATCCTCCTCAGTCCTTTCACCACCTTGAAAATGTAGTGACTTTTAGGTGCCTATTTGCCCCTCAACACCCTGAGAAATATACTTAGTAACTAAGCTGTTAAAGGTATATAGTAGTGTAAAACTTACTGCAGCTACCGAGATGAATGGATGATTGGCAGAGTCTTACCACTGGGGCTAACAATAGCTTACTGGCTAGCCCCCTTTACAAGTGGAGCACAATCAATGACACATGGTGCATTATCTTTTTGCACAAAGAATACAACATAATCTGGAAATAAATATTTAACTAAAGCATCTTAATGCTGCAAAAGTTTTTTTAGTGCATCATATACTTTTTATTGGTAGCACAGATAGAGGTATTAGTAAGATAATTATGAGGTAAGTGCTGCACTCAAGCGCAATCTAAAACACTGCTGTAAAATATAGCCTTTTATAAAACTTTAAAGAGACATTTAACACTATGAGATGGTAATATAAAATGATAAATCATAAATATACACACACATATATATATAAATTTATATTATATATATATATATATATCTTGAATTGCAGAAAGAAAAAGCCGGCACTTCTCCCAGGATGAATAATAAAAAACGATCTTTATTCATATACATTAAAATAAGTAAGAGAGAATGCAAAGCTAGAAAGTATGCCTTACATGTTTCGGCTAGTGCAGCCTTAATCATAAGCATGATATATATATAGAGGCACCTACAGGACTTGTTTATATTCCACACAGGCATTGGCTACTCAGTCTAGTGAGCTAATTATTACTGTCCATAATTGGCCAAAGCAGGGAAGGTTACAACATGGCAGCTCCCATTGTTTTATAAACCCTCTTTGAATGCTTCATTTTATCTAGCATTTATTTAGTGTTTAATGTTACTTTAAGTAAGCATTATTATTAGTAGCATAGCACAGAACTACATGAAAAGCTCCACTACTTGCTCATCATCTGCTTAGCGTCTCCACAACTTAGCTCTCAACAATATCCGCCTTGAAATTTACTGCGTACAGTCTAATGTAAAGGACTTAGTGTGCCCACGCTATCTCACATGTATATGTTAACGCACCCTAGACTATAGCTTGAGCAATAAAACATAGCTTTGGGCATGTTATATGAGCTCAAAAATAGAAGCACCACTGAGTGGGCTCGAGTGAGCTTTACACACAATAGCACTTAAATTGCTGCACTCCATTTGTAGGCCATAGAGTTGAGCAGCACGTAGGGCAAAAGTGATACGCTCTAATGAATTAGAAAATGTAAATTTCACACTACAAAGACCAGATCAAGTTTTTATTGGTGTCAAAAATTATTATTATTTTTTTAATATATCTATATTTATTTGAATAGTGTTGTCCATTTACCCAACACTTACAATACAAAGTATACTTAACCCCTTAATGACCGGACCATTTTTCAATTTTCTTACCCTTAATGACAATGGCTATTTTTACATTTCTGCAGTGTTTGCGTTTAGCTGTAATTTTCCTCTTGTTTACTGTACCCACACATATTATATACCGTTTTTCTCGTCATTAAATGGACTTTCTAAAGATACCATTATTTTCATCATATCTTATCATTTACTAAAAAAAAATGATAAAATATGAGGAAAAAATGGAAAAAAACACACTTTTTCTAAATTTTACCCCCAAAATCTGTTACACATCTACAACCACCAAAAAACACCCATGCTAAATAGTTTCTAAATTTTGTCCCAAGTTTAGAAATACCCAATGTTTACATGTTCTTTGCTTTTTTTGCAAGTTATAGGGCCATAAATACAAGTAGCACTTTGCTATTTCCAAACCACTTTTTTTCAAAATTAGCGCTAGTTACATTGGAACACTGATATCTTTCAGGAATCCCTGAATATCCCTTGACATGTATATATTTATATTTAGAAGACATCCCAAAGCATTGATCTAGACCCATTTTGGTATATTTCATGCCACCATTTCACCGCCAAATACGATCAAATAAAAAAAAAAAACTTAAATTTTTCACAATTTTAGGTTTCTCACTGAAATTATTTACAAACAGCTTGTGCAATTATGGCACAAATGGTTGTAAATGCTTCTCTGGGATCCCCTTTGTTCAGAAATAGCAGACATATATGGCTTTGGTGTTGCTTTTTGGTAATAATAAGGCCGTTAAATACTGCTGCGCACCACACTTGTAATATGCCCAGCAGTTAAGGGGTTAATTAGGTAGCTTGTGGGGTTAATTTTTAGCTTTAGTGTAGAGATCAGCCTCCCACCTGACACATCCCACCCCCTGATCCCCCCCTGACCCCCCTCAAACAGCTCTCTTCCCTCCCCACCTCACAATTGTCACCGCCATCTTAAGTACTGGCAGAAAGTCTGCCAGTACTGAAATAAAAATATTTTTTTTATTTTTTGGCATAAAGTCTGCAGTGATAGATCCCCCCTTACCCCACAACCTCCCTGATCCCCCCTTACATCTTTCTAACCCTCCCCCTCTGTCTATATGCCGCCATCTTGGGTACTGGCAGCTGTCTGCCAGTACCCAATTTGCCCCCCAAAATAGTTTTTTTTTTACTTTTTTAATATAAAATATATGTTTGCTGTAGTGTAGCTGGCCCCCCCTAAATAATATTCAACCCTCCCCCTCCCAGATCCCTTATTAAAGAACAAAGATGCCACTGCATCTAGATCGATCTTTTTTTTTTTTTTTTTTTTAATGTGCTGTAAATTTTGCGTGCCCCCGCCTCCCCCCGCCGCTACCGCCGGACCAGCAGAAAACCGGAATAAATAGAGATCAGGTAGTAATTGCAATCAGGAGTATATATTGCTTAACAGCAGCACACCAACCAGCCACTAATTGTAAAAGATACATAGCCGATGCAGATGGGGCCACAGAGTGTCCCTTTCTGCATCGGTATGTAAAATGGTGGATTGTAGTGATGCCTCAATATTGAGGCATCACTACAATACCTTGTAAGCAGCTGGAAGCGATCAAGATCGCTTCCAGCACTTCAGACAACAGAGGACGTACCAGGTACGTCAACTGTCATTAAGGGAAGTTTTTTCTATGACGTACCTGGTACGTCCTCTGTCTTTAAGGGGTTAAAGGGACACTGAACCCAAATTTTTTCTTTCATGATTCAGATAGAGCATGAAATTTTAAGAAACTTTATAATTTACTCCTATTATCAAATTTTCTTCATTCTCCTAGTATCTTTATTTGAAATGCAAGAATGTAAGTTTAGATGCCGACCCATTTTTGGTGAACAACCTGGGTTGTTCTTGCTGATTGGTGGATAAATTCATCCACCAATAAAAAAGTGCTGTCCAGGTTCCCTAACCTAAAAAAAAACTTAGATGCCTTCTTTTTCAAATAAAGATAGCAAGAGAACGAAGAAAAATTGATAATAGGAAGAAATTAGAAAGTTATTTAAAATTGCATGCTCTATCTGAATCACAAATGAAAAAAATGGGTTCAATATCCCTTTAATATGTATCCACAAAGTATGGTTTAGCACACCTTACAAAAAGTTTATAATACATCTTTGGGAATTCTGCCAATGAAACCAGGTAGTTACATAAAACAAGGGGTATTGGTGCACATCCACTTGCAAATAAACCACACGTTTTAAATCCTGTAAAAAATGCATGCAATAAACAACTATGCTTTTATATTAAAATTGGCATCTTAGTCACCTATTATAGGCCATATTCTGCGTAACCAGTCAACAACTTACAAGGTGTCCCAATGGATATTGGTTGGTAACATTGTATTAAAATAATGTATGATATAAATCAACCTGAGCACACTTTAAGTATGTGGGATCTTATTAAAAACACTGGAATAAAAGTGATAGGGTTTTATATTTTTGATAGAGATTTTTTAATGGATTATTTATGTTACTATTTAGGCATTTATTTTTTAAGTCTTGAGATGCTAATACGTGCCTCTGTATGTGGCACAGTATTCTTATTAGTGACATGAAACTTATTTATAATGATATCAGAGTCGATTTATGAAGCAGCGGATGCTGCTTTCAACCCACTCCGCTTCTGGGCCGCCTGAAGTGGAAGATAAGGAGCAACGAACGTAAGACCACTGCCCCTTAACTTGTCCGCCAAGGCAGCGGACAGCAATCAGCCCGATTAGATACGATCGGTTTGATTGACACACCCTGCTAGTGGCCGATTGGCCGCAAATGTGTAGAGGCAGCATTGCACAAGCATTTCACTAGAAATGCTTGTGCAATATTAAATGCAGACCACGTATGCTGTCGGCAATTAGCAATGTCAGTTAGTATATCGGCCCCTACAAGTCATGTTATTTGAAAAATAGTAGCTTAGAATAACAGAGAATGAGAGTGTCAACCAAGTTGTGCTTTCCTATAGTTAGTAAAGATAAATCTAGATCAATATTTTATGTTTGTTTTTGTATCAAATAAAAAAATGTCATCCAGATATCTACTACTATATCCCAAACAGATTAAAAATAAAATGCCAAAATAGTTGATATTTCAAAATGAATAATTATCTGATAGCTTGAATCTCAAGATGAAAAATATTATTACTACTACTAATAATAATAGTATTAATAATAATCTCTATCATTATCACAGGTTGTTTATTAATAGTAACAGTTTAACTACATATTTATTATTTATTCACACACCTGATACTGTAAGCATTAAGTTGCCAGATGCATAACACATAGCAAACACATACTGCCACCTTCAAGCAGGTGATAATTATTTGTACAACAAATTATTCAGAAGGAATATTTATTTAAATAGAGGCAAAACGATAAATATGTGCATAAATTAATTAGGTATTTATAACATTTTAAAATATAACTTATTTCTTTTTCTACGGATAGGACGTTTTCTGTACAATAAAATGATATAGTATTTTTCTAATGTGCAATGTCTTAAAGAGATATTGAACACTACTTGCTTTTCTGTAGAAATTGTACTTTGTACAACACTTCCTTGAGGTGCCAAAATGCTAAATCTGTAAAACTGGCTTAAAATTGCTGAAAATTTGCTAACCCGTGATTTTCAGCATTTGCGGGTTACATTTACTTCCTAGGGAGCGTGAGACAAACACAATTTTTACACAAAAGCAAGAGGTGCACCATGTACTTTAATAAAAAGAATTTGTGATCTTTGTCAGTGAAATTAAGAGATTAGAAAGACTCTTGCCAATTGGATTAATACATGTAAATAATTTAACAGCTTGTGCGCCTGAAATAGCTACAATACAATCCTCCCAGGAAAACAATATAATTGCTACTTTAAAATAAACATCATTTTCAGGGTTCTTTTTCTCTCACTTATTTGAGTTATTTTATGTACTATTATTAAAAGAAATATATCTTTACCACTTAGACGCCCACTACGAGCCCTTCTTGTCAAGCACATCTACTTTGCAGTGCAGATGAAGAACACATGTGGGGTTCATACTTCTGATCCTGTGGACCCCTGCAATGCAAATTAGGAAAGGAGACTGCAGTCTCCTTTCCCATCTATGTCTGTCCTGCAGGCCCTGTGATGTCACTACTGGTACCATGGGGATGTAACAGTATAGCAGAACTACTTGCTTATGCAGGTAGATGGAGACAGGAAGCAAACAGGCTGAGGGAGAGGGCTTTGTAATTCCATATCTCAGCTTCAGGCCACTTTCATGGACATCATTTGAAAGAAGAGAGTCTGCCCCTGTAAGTTGCAGGTGATCGCAATAAAAATGGCAATTTAAAACGCTGTTTAAGGAGGAGGGTGCTCTAATGAAGCACCTATTTCTACTCTTTGGGCTAGAGAGTTAAGTAAACCCTCATCTGAAAGGGTATACTCCCCTTTTTCTTGCCCAAGCCCCGGATACAGAAGATCACCATTAAAGGGACAGATGATTCAGAGAGGGATGCAATTTTAAACAACTTCCCAATTTAATGTTATCATCAAATTTGCTTTGTTCTCTCACTTGTTCTCTTACTATTCTTTGTTGTAAGCTAAACCTAGGTAGGCTCATAAACTGATTTTTGAACCATTGACAGCTTTTCACAGATAAATAGTCCTAGTTTATGTGTGTCATATAAATAAATGGCTAAAATGCAAGTCTGTCAAAAGAACGGAGATAAAGCGGCTGTCTGTAGAGGCTTAGATACAGGGTAATTTCAGAGGTGTAAAATGCATTAATATAAATGCGTTGGTTGTGCAAAACTGAGGAATTGGTAATAAAGGAATTATCTATCTTTTTAAACAATAAAACATTTCACTATACTATCCCTTTAACCTTTTTTTTCTCATTTTTATCGCTACTAATATGCCTGGAATAAAAAAAAAAAAAAAAAAAAATCAGTGCAGATAATTGTTTAATCAGTACAGATGTTTAACTTGTGCTAGATTGTCAGTACATAGTAAATATATATCACACATTTTTACAAATAATTGTAATAACATAGCAAACACATACAGCTGCCATTTTAGTATGTACTGTATATAAATTATTATAGCTTGTTAGCAAAACAGTGGTTGTGAATAACTTTATAAGGCAATAAAGTCATTTTGATTTATGCATAATATATATATGCAATTAAGAAACTGCATAGAAAAAGGTCAGCATAAAAATAAATATTTAACTGTTTTCTTAATAATATTGGGAGGGGTTTCTCTTATATTCTTTTCTGTGGCAAGTAATGGCTTGATAAAAATGAACTCCTGCACTGATCTAATCAATCACTGTGCATTCTAAAATAAAATAAAATATAAAAACACGGTATGCCCTTTTCCTCCATTAAGATGAGAAAAGTGTTAATTGGCTTATCACTTGCAAAAGTTGATTTTAGAAAAAAAATTGGCATTTGACCGTTGTTAAATCTACCCTTGTGAATTGATCTGCTTAAAGGGGCAAGCACAAATTAAAAAGGCTTATATGTGTTAAAATATTTTATTATTACACTGCTACTTGCATATACTTATGTGATTTGCCCCTGCATACCAATACTTAATTGACATAGCAGCAAATAACTGCATATTAAAGGGACATAAAACCCAATATTTTTCTTTTGTGATTTAGATAAAACATACAATTTTAAACAACTTTCCAATTCACTTCTATTATCAAATTTGTTCCACTCTGTTGGTATCTTTTGTTGAAAGAATAACCAGGTCTGCGCAAGTGCAGTAATGCATTACTGGGAGCTAGCTTGTGATTGGTTGCTGCACATATATACCACTTGTGATTGGTCACCCGATGTGTTCAACTAGTTCCAAGTAGTGCTCCTTCAACAAAGGATATTAAGAGAATTACTCCAATTTGATTATAGAAGTAAAGCGAAAAGCTGTTTTAAAATGTATGCTTTATCTGAATTCTGAAATTATTTTTTGGGGTTTCATATCCCTTTAAGATATTTTTTTCTAGTTTATATATTATTATTTTTTTATTTTATTTTTTTACATTTTTTTAACACAACACACTGCCAGCTCTGTGTCTTTAAACTTGGATTTAGAATTATCATGTCTGCTGGAATATAGGCACAACACAATGAATGAACTGCTTTATTATGAAAACCAGTAAAGCATACAAAACTCTGTCCAAACCTATTACTAATGATGTAATTACTCGCTCTTTTGTTGTGTGATGTTCAGCTTTTAAACAATAGACTGTGTTAATGAACCATAGCATTTCTACCATATGATAGCTCACATCTATCAAAAACACAGTAACAAGTATCAGGAGATGTGCAATACCTGTTAATTGTGGTTGTGGTAACAATATATACAGAGATATGGGCTTTTTTACCACTTAGGAAAACATTAATTCCCACATTTTTGTGTTACCTTTATAACTAGTGAACCATTTGACTCTGGAGAGTGTTGTTATTTCATGAAGAAAATTCAACTAATATGTTATGTTCCCTAATAGATGAGCAAAAAAAATAAAGACTTGTAGAAACCAGAAAGGAAATCTATGTTGGGATTAGAGGTATATTTTTAAACAGGATTTAAGATAAAATATATATTTTTTTGTTACCTATATAAACCTACAAGCTGGGTAATGAAATAAGGGAAAGAGAGATATAATGGAAGAAAGAGAGAGAAAAGATTAGAAAAAATGTGAAACTGAAACAATGTCCACATATTTTAAGTAAGTAAAACTGTTTCATAATTTGAGTCCTAAATTTAAATACTTTACAACTGAAGTGCCATTTTGCAGGGTTTTCAACCAATATAGGCCCACATTACAAGTTGATAGCAAAATATCGCTTCCGCGAAAGCAATATTTTCACTCAACTTAGTAATATCAGCACACGCAAATGTGGTGCAATTCGAATGCTGGTTATTTTTTTAATGCCCGTAAATGGGTGAATTTGCCTGTTTGCAGGCGTGCAATAAATTAGTGTTTCACTTTTAATCTAACCCATAATTATTTGTTACCCATATTAACCTGAAAGCTAACAAGTGAAATGAAATAGTGATATACATAGATAAAGAGAGATAATGGGCTGGATTCTCTAGTTTTGCAAAATTCTATATGATGCCTTATCAGTATTACAAAGCTCCTCAAGGAATGTTTTGAAAGGCAATTTTACCTTGAAACAGTATATCTCATTAAAAATGAAACTAAAGTCAAAATTAAACTTTCCAATTTACTTTCATAATCAAATTTTGCACTATTTTTATATGAACACTTTCTGAAACACCAGCTCCTACTGAGCATGTGCAAAAGATTACAGTATATAAGTATAATAGTCTGTGATTGACTGATGGTTATCACATGATACAGGAAGCCAGCAATTGATAGGGGGAAAAAAATTGTCAGAAAAAAAATATCTACTGTACTGCGTATTTGAAATACACAGAAGGAATTAATGCATTGTCTTTTTTTTATGAACTTGTTAATTATAATTCAACTGGATTTAATAGATATTATTTTAGGGGGTTTACTGATATTTTTTTGCTAAGGAAAGACAGTTACTTTAAAATATAATGCTCAATAAAATAAGCTGATGATTTATCAGTATGTCAGGGAGTTTTTGAGAATCAGGCCCTGTGAGAGAAAGTGAAAGACAATAAATGTGTTAAAAAAGGGAATCGACAGAAAAGGAGGTAAAAATGAACACTGTTGAATGCATTACAGGTATAAGTAAAATTAATAAATAATTTGGTCCCGCACATTAAACACATCACAACTTGTGCAGTAAAGAGTATTTCTACAGCCTTGAAGTCTGGAAAACTTTAAAGGGATATGAAACCCACATTTTTTCATTCATGATTAAACAGAGCATGCCATTCTAATCAACTTTCTATTTTACTCCTATTATCATTTTTTCTTCATTCTCTTGGTAACTTTATTTGATAAAGCAGGAATGTAAGCTGAGGACGTAGCCCTTTTTTGGTTCAGAACCTGGGTAGCGCTTGCTGATTGGTGGCTACACTTATCCACCTATCAGCAAAACTGGCGATAAGTGTAATGGCTTCCGAAAACAGTTTTTTTGTTTTGAAACCTCGCAAAAACACAATTACTGCTCAATGAAAACAAGCCCAAAGACAGGTTTATACTCCAGATTTACTGGACCTGAGTGTTACTGAGAATTTAGATTGTGATGCTATGTATTTGTTATGAATTCTGAAACGTTTATGTATTAACTACGTAATCAAAAATGTAACAATATGTTCTTCCCAGATCCTACGAGAACATTAAGAACTTTTAAAATCCAATGTATAGAAATTGGTGAAAACTAATTATATTTTTTTGATGTGTTCCCCTTGAATAAACTGGTAAAAAAAACATAGCAATAAATAAATGAGCTAATCAGCTGTTGAATGCATCGTTTATTACTTCATATTTTCATTGATTCACTTTTTTTTTTAAATGTTTTACTTTTCGTTTAAAATGACAGTCTATGTTTTTTTAAACATTATATATATATATATATATATATATATTTATTAAGTAGACAAATCAAGGTATTGATCTAGGCCATTTTTTTATATTTCATACCCCCATTTCACTGCCAAATGCAATAACTTTCTCACAAAACGTTTGTTTATCCCTGAAATTATTAACTCGTGCAGTCACAACACAAATAATTTTTAAAGCTTCTCTGGGATAATTTTTGATCAGAAATAGCAGACATGCATGGCTTTGACATTGCTTTTTGGTAATTAGAAGGCCCACTAATAGCAGCTGTGCAACACAATTCTAAAATTCCTGCAGTGAAGGGGTTAATTAGTTGGTAAGAGTAATAGTATTGTAGTCACATACACAATGTCCTTGCACTCAACAAAGCAGTAGTAGACGGACTTTATAGAAAAACATCCTCTTTATTGGTATTCTTCCATAAAAACACACCTTCAAGAGGCCATTGAAAAAGTTATGTTGTAACTAACGAAACGCGTTTGGCTTTGAAGTTACTTGAAGGTGTGTTTTTATGGAAGTATACCAATAAAGAGGATGTTTTTCTATAAAGGCACAGAAAAAGGCACAGAAAACCTGTCATGCCTGAGGAAACGGTCCTTTACGGACTGAGAAACGCGTAGCAATTAAATACTTGTTTTTAGACAGACCTGGTTTTCTGTGCCTTTTTAATATCACTGCTGTTTGCAGTGTTCACACCGAGTTGGATTTTAATCTGTTTGTTCCATACACTGACTTTGGAAATTCGTTTGCAAATAAGGCTGATCGTGTGAGCAGCTACTTTTGGGATAAACAACACAGCCCTTTGGATTTCCCTTGTGGCGATCCGGTTCACCAGACGACTCACTGACGATTCCATCTGACCCACCCACAGGTCTCCCGGGTGAGACCCCCAGTGCACTGACTGCTGGTCATGAGTGTCAGCCTGCCTGCATGCACCCGGTTGGTTCTAGGTGCCACTCCACTTGTGAGTAGATTTTATTACAACTACTGTTTTCCAGTGTTCCAAACTGATTCACACTATGTTGGCGCCCCTTGTTTTTCTATTCTCCTAGATTTCCTGATTCATCACACCTTGGACTCAAGCGGAGCTAGCCATTTGTTTTGATCCTTTGAAATTTTGTTCTTTCTATATCCTTTATATTGAATTTGGACTTTTCATCTCTGAACACTTATCACATACTGGACCTTTCAGTATTTTGAGTATAATCATTTTAACTGTTCACATATTTTGTTGCAAGTTTTTAGTTTTGTGCAATATTCAAATTGGTTCTTTGTTTATGTGTCACAACTGTTTTAAGTTTAACGGTTTGTAACAAGTCACACATTCTCTTTTGATAAACCAGATTCCACCTAATCATATACACATATACACCTATACTCCAACATACATATCTGTCACGGCTCAACTCACACGATACCAGAGGGAGTTTCATTCACACCATCATATATTTTTTGTTTCAACACTCAAGCGCGTCCCCTTAGTTTTTTCTTATAGAAAACACTTATATACTTGTATGTGTATTCGTTTTTTCTGGAGATGGTGATGAGATCTCCGGTTTGTCTTGGGCACCCTTGAAGCAATGCAGTAATGCAGAGGTTCCTGTGATCATTGTAGTTTCCGTGGGGAACTACCTTCCCAGCACACAACCTTACGGAGCGCACAGCGTGAAGAGCGCAAAGAGCATGAAGAATGTGACATGCTAAGTGTGGATGGATGGGACGGAGAGAAGTTCCGGAGCGCTTACAATTGGATTTCCAGTTTGTAATAGTATTGTAGTGTAGGGATTTTCCTCCCACATGACATATCCCACCTTCCTAATACCTACTTGATCCCTCCCAAACAGCTCTCTCCCCCCACATCCCTCACCACTATCTTATGTACTAGCAGACAGTCTGCTAGAATGCAGTTTAGTTTTTTTCTGCAGTATAGGGATCCCTGAACCTTTCCTGATACCTCCCAAACAGCTCTCTAACCCTCCCACAGTAGCAGTCATCTTAGTTACTGGCAGCTGTCTGCCAGTATTCAGTTTATAGGTATTTTTAATTTAATTATAATTGTATTTTTATAAATATATATATATATATATATATATATATATATATATATATATATATATATATATATAAATCAATGTAGGAAATTAGCACATCTAGGCAAGAATCCCTGCTCGCTTTTTCCCCAGAAATAACTCATATACAATGTTACCAATGCACAAGAGAATTCTGGGTAAGATATGCAAATTAGATATGCAAATTCTCAGTTGTTTTGCTTCAAAAATACTGTTTTAACACAGCTATCCTTTTAACAGGATTATAGCAGCAAATCAGAAATCACTCCTAGACAGCCTGTTTCGTTCTATTCGGAACTCACCAGTAGGAGATAGATTTCTGGTTGCTGCATTGATAAAGCTATTTTCAAGGTTAAACCAAAATTCATTAAAAATTTTAATTTTAATGAATTTATATATATATATATATATATATATATATATATATATATATATTAAACATTTTCTGTAGTGTAGGGGTCCCCCTTCCCCCTCCTCACCTCTCCACTATCATTTTGTAGGGACCCCCTCTAATTTCCCTATTTTCCGTAGTGTAGTAATGCATCCCCCCTTTTCCCTTTAAAACTTATTTTCCATAGGGTTTTTTTTCTAATGGATTGGAATGGGGACCATAGAATTTTGCACACGGCAAAAAATATTTTTAAATGTATAATATTAATATCTAATCAGATATGCTCACCATTTTTAATTTAGAATATGTTTAGGTTTCATATTGTGTAATATTTCATTTAATAATGGGGATTATGAGTGATATTACAAAGTGAAGAATTTGACAGTAATAGAAAATACCATGGCTTCTAAGATTACATGGAACATAAGCCAATTTAAAGAGCATGCACGTTCATTCACATTCATTAGAATAAAAAATAAATGCAGCGGTTTGCTTGATATTTAACTGAGCTTTATTTCTATCAGCTCTAATAGCTCGGTTTACTGCATGTTGATTTCTAGTAAGTCACAAATTTTGACATGCTTAACTTGTTTCTTTCATATCATTTACATAGTAATGTAGTTTTTCAGCAAACATCACATACAGCAAGGGGAAAATTCTCAATTAATTAACAAGGCACACATTTGTTAGCTAAATACATCACCAATTAATAATAATAATAATAATAATAATAATAATAATGATAATGACTCACAATGCAACCCGCAGGTATGATTTAGTATTAGTCGGACAAGTCTCAAACATGAGTAAAAATAAACCGTCAGAAAAGGAAAAAGTGCTTCTCAATCAAACTAAAAGGGAGATTTAGCTATATGCCATTAGGTTGATAACACCTCCTTTCAAAGTAATTGGGTTTATTTTTTTATCCGATAACAGATTATGGTATGGCTGAATAACATTGTTCAATCCTACAATTTTTTTAATGAATTTATTTATTTTTATTAATATTTTTTAAATAAAATTACTCACTAGTCCAAGAAAGAGATATCTTGTAGGATAAAAAAAAATCTAAATTTCAATTGTTTTTGCAAAGATTTCTGAGCTGGTAAAACATCTAATATGCAAAGGAACGAGAACTATTTAAAATGTATTAAAGGTGTTTAAATTGGACATGAAGTGGATGATTTTGCACTCAGTTTACGGTATTTCAGTTTTAGTTGTTCACTGGCTGACATACCTAGAAACATATTTATTTAAAGGGACACTCAAGTCAAAATAAACTTTTGGCTGATGTCTGTCACATGATACAGGGGGGCAGACAATTGGAGAAAAAATAGAATTTTTCCAAAAAAATCTACTGCTTATTTGACATGTATTAAATTTATTAAGGGCCGAATGGCCCCTAATGCTGCTGTTTCCTTGCTAGCCTTCAGGCTCACCGGATAAAGGAGTTAAGAAGCAATGTTCTTAAGACCGCTGCTCCTTAACTCGTCGGCCAGCTCTGAGGCGGCAGACAGCAATTCGCCCGATCGGATACAATCGGGTTGATTGACACTTCCTGCTGTGACCGCCAATCTGCAGGGGGCGGCATTGCACAAGCAGTTCACCAGAACTGCTTGTGCAATGTTAAATGCCGACAGTGTATGCTGTCAGCATTTAGCGATGCAGGGCGGACATGATTCACTATAGGGAATCATGTCCGCCCGGGGTATGATAAATCTAGGGGTATGATAAATCTACCCCTATGTATTGTTTTGAAGTTCAGAAACACACCCTTGAAAGGCCTTTTGAATGCTGTTGCTTATTTCCTTTACTGAGACTAGTTAGAGACAGATATAAAATAATTTCTGCACTTATTAACCAATCACAGTGCACCAAGGATGACTATTAGTGTTCAACATTCTGCTAAAGAAGAGATAATTTTAGTTAAACAAATTGAAAAATTATGTAATAAGATTGTTGTCAAAAAGGCACATCTGATTCTTTCTAATTGTACATAAATTGAGACATACAAATCTAATTTTACAATTACATTTTTACTACTATGAAAAATGTAATTAAAATATTGCAATCAATATTTCTAGAAAATGCTGTTTTGTGTACTGTCTCACTTTATCTACAGAATTGAACTTGCATTCATAATTGGCACTTACTTTTTATAGTAAATAATGAATTTGTATTAGTATATCTTTTATTTTAATTTATAAGGAATTAAATTATTATGTCAATTTTAATAAATATATGTTTAGTATGAAAGACTCCCTGCTAAAGGCAAAGGGCAGAAAAATCTGCTAAAATTAAAACTGTGATTAAATCTTTAAAATCAATATTAATTAGTACAATTCCAAACCAAGCGTCTGTCTCATTACCAATAACTTTTCTGAATATTGTGAAGGATAACAGTATCACAAAAAGTTATTTAAAATATTACAGAACAAACTAAGATTACTCAAGAAAAGCTAAGCACAGCCAAACAGAAATAAACAAATTAAAATGATACAACCTTGTCTCCTTTGCAATAGCAAGACACAGCTGCAAATTAAGATACTTCACAGATGCAATACAGTCTCTATGAATTTGACATGCTGGACCTATGTGTATGTGAACAAAAATCCAATTACACCCATGGTCAGCCCTTTAAGACATCATTCATTCCATTCTACTTTATTATAACAAAACAGACAGGTGAATAGTTTACAATCATAAACATTTATATAAACCATTTTTACAGCATGTTTTCTAATTGTTGTGCTTGTATTTATTGTTTTTCCACATTGCTACCTTTACATTTGATTTGCGAGATATCATGCACTTGGCGCCTCATGAATCTTTAGATGCTATTGGGAGGAACATCCACTAACAATACTGTGGAAAATATATGTGAAGTGCTTTTCAATGTATTTTGAACATGATGAACTAATGTGCAGCGGACAAGAATCCCGACCAATCTTGAGCGGGCAGCAGACACTGTACATCTTTTTCCCACATGTACTCTTTGCACAAACATTTGTTTGTGCCGCGTTGTCCCTTCTTTTGCATGTCAATCACCCCAATGAACTTGTTTGCGTAATTTATCTCCACCACTTAAGAGGTGTCAGAGGTGAGAAGCAGTGTTACTATGGCTTCTTAAATTGTGGTAAATTGTGGTCACATGGGCTCCAAAGAAGTTTTAGCTGCTTAATGCACAGATCCATTTTCCTTTACAACAATGCCCCGTGGCAACCTCATGAGCAGCTTGAATCTAGCCCAATGTTTTAAGTAGGAATCCAAGCCATAATCAATAGCATATTATTATTGTTTGGACTGAGTAGAGAAAGTAAACTAAGTTGCCACATACCTGCGAGAACCATGATTGTTTCTATGGGGCCTATTTACTATGGTGCGAGAGGACATAAACTGATATAGCGATGATTGTTTCTATGGGGCCTATTTACTATGGTGCGAGAGGACATGAACTGATATAGCGATGATTGTTTCTATGGGGCCTATTTACTATGGTGCGAGAGGACATGAACTGATATAGCGGATCTTATCCGCTGCACATTGATAAATGCAGATAGCATAAGCTCTCAGCATTTATCATTGCACCAGCAGTTCTTGTGAACTGCTGGTGCAATACCACCCCCTGCAGATTTGCGGTCAATCGGATGCTTGCAGGGGGTGTCAAATCAACCCAATCGTAGTCAATTGGGTTAATTTCTGTCGATTTCTGTCAGCTGCCTCAGAGCCTTTGGACCGCTGCTTCATAACTTCTTTTTCCGGTGAGCCTATAGGCATCAAAAGCTCCATACGTTGCTTGATAAATATGCCCCTATGTTGCCTTGCTATGTTTTCACTGTAAATCAGATTTTTCACAAAAAAGGGACTTTACATTTTTTTGAATTTGAGATTTCAGTTATATTCTGAAGAATTAAAATGTTGGGCATAGTGGCATTTGCTTTGAAATTAAAATATGATTTTGAGATTTCATATAATTCATTTTTGACGTGTAAAAATATTTTGTGATTGCATAGGTCTTATATAATACATCTAAATAAATATTGACTTGCTATCCATTTGGACTCCAAAGTACTAAAATGAAGAAAGATTACACGATAACCAATAACTTAATCCTCCCTGCCCCCAGGGCCAGAAAGTGTTGTTGAAGACAACAACTTTTAGAGAATATGATGACAGAATAGGAAGAAAAAAAAGTACTGTGAATTTCTCTGTGAAAAAAAAAATCTTTAAATGTCACACAAAAGACTTTAAATTGCACAATGACATTTTTACTTTCACCTTTAATTGATTTAAATTCCTATTGTTCTATATTTTCACTTCTGTTTGTGTCAAGTTTGCCCTTTTTATGATGGAGATTAGTGGCTTATTTTTCATACAAAATAATTATATAAATGACCAGGTATCTGACAAATGTTTCTTAATGAAAGGGCCTTGACAGTACTTTAATTAAAGAGTTAATATGCTATTTTGCAGATATACATTTGATACACTGATGAACTTGCTCAGTAAGTAATTTCATGTTTTAACTGGTACTAATTGTATAACAAAGTAAACACAAGAGATAATTTAGTATTGGATTGGATGACATTTTAATGATAAAGAGAAATATAATCGCTAATATAAAGATATGAGATAATCTGATTAGCTAATGGTATGTTAGGGTTAAGCACAGCTTTATGTGTAATGATGTTTATTGCATTAAAGCTCCCTATTTTCACTGGATCATATTTTATCTGGAAACAATGGCTGCTTTCATTACAATTTTGAAGCATATCCAGAGAGAAAATAATATATATATATATATATATATATATATATATATATATATATATATATATATATATATATATAATCCAAAGTAATGTAGGGGCCACAGACCAACTCTGGTTAGGTAAAAAAATACAAGACTTTATCTTATGTTTAAAAACAAATCATCGATCCTCCGGTCAGAGTAAAAGCAATATCAACATCACTTCAGGTGTGTGAACAGGAGCTCCTTGCATATGCATTTTGTGCGCTTGCGTACTTGATCACTACTATCTTATAGAGCAATAGAGTATAGAGTATTACAATTTAGAGGTACTATGTTATATAAAGGAGTATTGCTCCTTTACATAAATTTAAAGGTATAGAAAAGTCAAAAATAAAATGTGCATGGGTGCATTTCAATTTTAAATTTAAGCATTTTTGGAATATACTTCTATTAGCAAAAATGCTTCTAGTAAAAGTTACTACTGTTTTTCAGATTCATACACACATATGCTGTGAGTGCCCGTGCACCAGTATTCAAACACTAGAGTCATTTGCACTATTTGTTTATTAGATTTTGTTAAGCACATTTAAACTGCCTTAGCTAAAAGGGAATAAATGTTTGTGCACAATATTCAATTTGCTGGCTGCTCATTGGCTGATGAGTGCAACCCTTAGAGTCAAATGATGTACAGAGACACAGATGTTTTTTCAGGACACAAACATCCCTTAAAAAAAGAGAAGTATTTATTTATGCTAGTATAGATATTAGAAATATATTGTAATAGATGTTTAATGTTCTGTATAGCCTCTCTATGGCACTGTCTTGTGTTTCATTGTCTGAAGCAGGTCTTGTTTAATTTTTTATATACTTTTTTTGTTATTGCCCCCTAAACAGATAACTTTGTACCTGTATATATAGGAGAGAAAATAATTCATAAAAAATATAATCAGTTTCAACCAATAATATGCCCTGTCTTTCTGGAGAGAAATATGCATGGGGCTGCAGCAGTGGTATATTTAGTTATTGTGCTGCTCTAGGCACAGTCAAATCTACTAAGTCCAACCCCTCCCACAACAGTATTATCTCATATTTGTGTTATATGTCTATATTCCTGGCCGTAGATGCATAAAGGGGACATAACACCCACCAGAAAATCAAAGATCATCGATTTGTAATGAAATATCTAAAGAGACTATGAAGTTGTTCCTATCTCAGTCATATTGCCCTAGGCACTGCTAATTCAAATTGGTCTAAGCCAAAAGACTCTCCAAGGCTGCAGTTAAGTAAAAGAAAAAAAAAAGCTATTGGGTCTATTGGCATGATTTGGTAATTAATAAAAAATACTTTTAATATTAATATTATTGAAATTGCATCTGGCAACTTTCACTAACCATGATGGTAAATTTGTGTAAATTGTAGTGTTATACAGAGAATTCAAGCCAAGTCACCTTCGGGTGTGCTTCCTTAGAAGATCTTTTGGACAACTTATTCATCACAAAAAACAAACAAACTTAATTTTTGTCCAAAATTAAGTCATGGAGCCACTTGGGATTTTTTTTTTATGAAACTCTGTTCTTCTGCTATTTCCTATGGGAAATATCTTCAGGGCAACAAAGAGACTGTTGGACAGCTTAAATGTCAATAAAGTCAAACTAGCATCTACTGCTTCTCAGGGCCAGCTCAAGATATTGTGCTGCCTGGGTCAGAGAAGGAAATGATGCCCCCCCCCCCCCCCCCCCCCCACAGTAACATTACTGATTAGCATATCAGCTTAATAGCCTCACTGCTGACCTTTCTAAGCCTGCCTACCTGCATGCAACCAATGCTTATGTACTATTGCGCAATAAGTAGAAAGGAAGTTAGGGAAGAGATGGACTTGTCCAACTTTGAATTTCACCCCTGGCCAGTTCTGTGTCTTTGTGCATGATGAGGTTATGCTGCTGGGAGCCTGTGACTCCCCCCATGCAGACAGTGGACAGAAGTGGTCTGTGCCCGACAGTGACTGACTCAACTCACTAAAGTGCTGCCCCTTTTCAAGTGCTGCCTGGGTCCATTGGACCCCCTTGGCTCAATGGTTGAGCCAGCCCTGGTGCTTCTGCTACAAGCAGCATTAACACAAAAATATATATATATATTTATTATTTTTCTATTTTTAATTGGATTAGGACTGTCAATAACAAAAGTGAAGCTTACATACCTTTGTCTGGCACAGGACATTTCTGGAATGCTGACATAACTGGGGTTTTAGTGAGAAGGGTTTTTGCTCTGCCTGCTAGATTAAGGTGCACTGTACCATACATTACCTTTATAATGATAACATGAAATACTCTAATTCATTATGAGAAAGTTCCCGTCCCTTTGTCACATCACTAAAGGCATCTGTGGTGACCTCACACTGCCTACCAGGAAGAGGCAGTGATATTTAAACAGACTGCAGTCTCCTTTCCCCTCTCCAGTGCAGGAGGTCCCCAGAATCTGGATCATAAGGGTGAACCCCCAGGATGATGACAGAAGGTTGTCATCCACACTGGAGGGTGGATGTGCATGATGACCACAGGCCATCATGTGCATCCGTGGGCTAAGGAGGCCTTATAGGCTCTAAATAGGCTTGTGCATTTTGCAGTGCAGGGGTCCCCAGGATCTGGATCAGAAGGGGGGATCCCCAGGATGCAAGACAAGGAGAAAATGCAGGCACTGCTGGGGATTCCTTAAAACAATAATGCTTTATTTGAACAATGATAAAAGGTGAACAGCTACATCCGCTGTAAAGATAGCTTGTATACAAAAGGTACAAACCGGCAAAAGGCAAGGCTGGGGTATGTAGACACAAAAAATTGTCTGACTAGGATAATGAACATGTGTTCGTCATCTGCACTTCATAGAAGATGTGCTTGACGAGAATGGCTCATCATTGGCATCTAAGTGGCTAAAGGCATATTAATAATTAAATACAGATTCTACTAATGTTCTCTTAGTTTAGCTTTTTATTTTAAAGGGACAATAAAGTCCAAATAAAACATTCATGATTCAGATAGAGCACACACATTTAAACAAGCTACCAGAGTATTTCCCAACTCCAGTCCTCAGGACCCTTAACAGTCCACATATATATTATATCTTAACTAAAGCACTGGTGAACTGATCAGTTGATGGGTGAACTGGTTATTTCACCTGTTCTCTAGTTAAGATATAATGAATATGTGGCCTGCTAAGGGTCCTGAGGACTGGGTTTGGGAAACACTAACCTACCAATTTACTTCTATTATCTATTTTGCTTTGTTCTCTTGGTATCATTTGTTGAAGAGCATACCCAGGTGGGCTCAGGATTAATGCTACAATACTGGGAGATAGCTACTAGTTGGTGGCTGCAGATATGTCTCTAGTCATTGGCTTTCCTGATGTGTTCAGATAGCTCTAAGTAGTGCATTGTTGTTCCTTCTACAAATGATACCAAGAGAAAAAGTGAATTTGATAATAAAAGTAAATTGGAAAGTTGATTACATTGGTATGCTCTATCTGAATCATGAAAGAAGAATGCCCCTGTACTTAATTTATTTTACATTATAGTTTACTTACAGCATATGAGAAACAGCTACATTTAAAGTTAGATAATATCATTATCTTATCCATATCTCATACTTAGCTTTTAACTTGTAGTATTTTAGTAAGAGTTTTTGGTTTTATTTTTTTATTGATTGATTTCAGCTTGATGGCTTTGTGAAATAACCATATTTCCACCTGACACAGGTGAAAACACAAACCTGGCTAGGACAGCAATATGCTTTTTGTTACAATCGCTGTAGAGTAAAAAAATTGTGAAGTTGAAGCCTTTCTCACTTGAAGAAAACTATTTCCGGCCTTTAGGGAAATGCGTTTAACAACACAAATCAACTAAATTTTTTGACCCATGTATTCACTCATTTGTTTCTTCATTAACGAGACCTCATTTATTTATTCTTAAATATGGAAACATTTGTTGGTTTTTACATTAATGCAAATTTGAATTCACATATATAACTATACTTTTTAATATTGATGAGATTTTCATATCTCTAAACAACTGTCAGATAATTTCCAGAATGTGGAAAGTTAAAAGTTTTTGGCCAATGCCCACCAGTAATTTGTGGGTGGGGCAATATGCAGGAGAGGCGGTGTTATGTATGGATTGGTGGGGATATGAGTGATCAATGGGTGAGTCCAGGAGGTATGTTGGCGTGTCTGGTCTGCGTTTGAGAAGGGCTTGGTCAGTCAGGCTGCCAGAGGGACATATGTCCAGGATGCATAATGGTGGGGAAGTATGCATTTTTGTTTTTATTAAGACAAAAAATGTTATTGCTTCTCTTGTATATGAATTACATAATTTTGTAAGTTGTCCCTTTAAGAGCTAAAGCAGTACGGAATACATATTTCTTCTAGGTGAACTGGCACTTGTGAGCATTACTAAGGTTGTGGAACTGCACATTGATAAAAGGAATTGCAAAGCATAATTAGTTTTAGTATCAAAATACGCTTGTTTATGTAAAGATTTGTGTATCTAGAATTATAAATAGATACATATATTAATGAGTATTTTTTAAGTAAATAACATTAGTTGCAACTTAATAATATAGAAAATCAAAAGTACACTATCGCCAGAGGGCACTCTTATATGTGAATTATATCAAACTATAACTAAATATCAATGTAAATGTAAATACTAATTTCTTTTGTATAGAATAACTAATTCACCATATCTGACAATAAGTGAATACAAAGTATATATAATCACAACTAGAAAAGGAGAGAAGCGCGGACTCAAGTGTAGCATTAACAGTTTATTAATTAGAAAACATCCTATATTATAAAAGGCCAAGTGTGGTTGTCTGAAGCCGTCATGCGCAGTAGAGACTGCGCGCGGACAAACACACCTGTCCTTCATCTGCAGAGTAATGCGCACTGGGAAGCTGCCTGGTGAGGGCGTGACCGGCGTCGGGCGTGCCGTGATGAGAGCGTGGCCGACGGGCGTGGTGGAGGTGATGAGGAGGCGTGGCAGGCGGGCGTGGCGAGGGGGCATGGCCTCGCGGGAGCGAGCGGGAGGGGCGTGGCCGGCGGGAGAGAACAAAACAGAGGAAGGAAGGAAAGAAAGAAAGCGAGCATAGAGAGGGGGGAAGAGCAAAAGAGGGAGAGAGAGCTCAAGAGAGTGGGAGAGAAAGTGGGGGAGAGAGAGCTCAAAAGAGAGGGGGGAGAGAGAGCTTAAAAGAGAGGTGGGAGAGAGAGCGCAAAAGAGGGAGAGAGAGCGCAAGAGAGGGGGAGAGAGAGATGCAAGAGAGGGGGAGAGAGAGCGCACAAAAGAGGGGGAGAGAGAGAGCTCAAAAGAGGGGGAGAGAGAAAGCTCAAAAGAGAGGGGGGAGAGAAAGCGCAAAAGAGAGGGGGGAGAGAGAGCGTAAAAGAGAGGGGGGAGAGTTTAAAAGAGAGCGCAAAAGAGGGGGGAGAGAGCGCAAAAGAGGGGGGAGAGAGCGCAAAAGAGAAGGGGGAGACAGAGTGCAAAAGAGGGAGAGAGAGAGCAAAAGAGAGGGGGAGAGAGCAAAAAAGAGGGGGAGAGAGAGCAAAAAAGAGGGGGAGAGAGCGCAAGGGGGAGAAAGCACAAAAGAGAGGAGGAGAGAGCGCAAAAAAGAGGGGGAGAGAGCGCAAAAGAGTGTGGGGAGAGAGAGAGCTCAAAAGAGAGGGGGGGAGAGAGAGCTCAAAAGAGAGGGGGGGAGAGAGAGTTTAAAAGAGAGGGGGAGAGAGAGTGCACAAAAGAGGGGGGAGAGAGAGTGCAAAAGAGAGGGGGAGAGAGCGCAAAAGAGAAGGGGGAGAGAGCACAAAAGAGGGGGAAGAGAGAGTGCAAAAGAGGGGAATAGAGAGCAAAAGATAGGGGGATAGAGAGAGCAAAAGAGAGAGGAAGAGAGAGCAAAAGAGAGGGGGGAGAGAGAGCAAAAGAGAGTGGGAGAGAGAGCAAAAGAGAGGGGGGGGAGAGAGAGAGAGTGCAAAAGAGGGGGGAGAGAGAGCAAAAGAGAGGGGGGGAGAGAGAGAGCGCAAAATAGGGGGGAGAGAGAGAGCAAAAGAGGGGGGAGAGAGAGAGCAAAAGAGGGGGGAGAGAGCAAAATAGGGGAGAGAGAGCAAAAGAGGGTGAGAGAGAGCAAGAGGGGGGAGAGAGCAGATGAGGGGGGAAGAGAAAGAGCGAGCAAAAGAGGGGAGAGAGAGCAAAAGAGGTGGGAGAGAGAGAGCAAAAGAGGGGGGAGAGATAGCACAAGAGGGGAGAGAGAGAGCAAAAAAGGGGAGAGAGAGAGCAAAAGAGGGGGGAGAGTGCAAAATAAGGGGGAGAGAGAGAACTCAAAAGAGAGGGGGGGAGAGAGAGTGCAAAAGAGAGGGGGGAGAGAGAGGGAGCAAGGGTTGGAACCGCGGTACCTAAAAAATTGGCCCGTGTACACGGGCTTTAGGACTAGTACGGTTTATAAAAACTCACAAGATGCTCAAAGTCAATAATCACATCAAAGCCGACTGCTATGTACCTCCTTGCACCAGCTCCGGATACCTCTCTGTATGTATATTCCGAAGTGCTGTTATCCGAAGCACTCATGCTATAGGAAATCCTTCCGGCTAGGAAGCATTTCCTATAGCGTGAGTGCTTCGGATAACAGCACTTAGGCCCTGATCAACTTTTATATATTTTTCAATATATGGACTCTATCTTTGTAAGTACCTGAATTGATTGGACATTATCCCTGCAGAAACATGGACTATATTTTATTCATTTTTTTATTTCTCTGATGCTGAATATTCATTGTGATTTATAACCATTATTCAGTGTGTAATATTGATACTACATATTTTTAGCATAGTGTGCACATATAATCTCAGCAATCCTTGGAAATTTTATAGCGCCCTGTTGTGTGTATCATTATACACGTTTTCTTTGCATTTTATATAAAATCACAGTTAAGTGCTAAAAATGTGAAACAAAATATATAAAACAACCCAATTATAAGTGTCCATAATACAGATAAACCAACGTGAATAAATTAACCAGTCTCTCGAAAGAGAGAAAAAGAATGCTTAACGGGACATGAACCCAAAATTTTTCTTTTATGATTAAGGTAGAACATACAATTTTAACCCCTTAATGACCGAGGACGTGCAGGGTATGTCCTCAAAAAAATACAGTTAACGCCTGAGGACATACCCTGCACGTCCTCAGTCTGGAAAGCAGCTGGAAGCGATCCTGCTCACTTCCAGCTGCTTTCCTGCAATAACCTTTTTTAGCCATCCGATGCAGAGAGAGCCACTATGTGGCCCTCTCTGCACCGGACATCGATGACCGGTATCGTTGGTGGGTGGGAGCAGGTGTGGGAGGTGGGTGGCGGCCATCGATGGGCCTTGTGATGTAGAGGGGGGTGGGATCGTGGGCGGGGATAGCTGGGGGCGTGCACGGACTCACACATGTGCACGGGGAGGCAGGTGCGGGCGCATGCACGGGGAGGGAGCAGGTGGGAACCACTACACTACAGAAAATTTTAAGTGAATAGTGGGGAAAAAGGGAAAGGGGAAGGTAAAAAAAAAATAACAAATGATAAATCAGGGGGTGTTGGGTTGGTCTGTGGCGGGGGAAGCTACACTACAGAAGAAAAACGGGGGGAAAAATAATAAAAAACATTTTTTTCTACAAACTGGGTACTGGCAGACAGCTGCCAGTACCCAAGATGGCCCCCATTAAGGCAGAGGGGGAGGGTTAGAGAGCAGTTTATGGGAGAATCAGGGAGGTTGGGGGCTAAGGAGGGATTCTACACAGCAGCATATGTAAATATGCTAAAAATATAACAAAGATACCTTTTATTTTAGTACTGGCAGACTTTCTGTGTGGTGCGCAGTGGCATTTAGCGTCTTCTGATTACCAAAAAGCAACACCAAAGCCATATATTTCTGCTATTTCTGAAGAAAGGCGATCCCAGAGAAGCATTTACAACCATTTGTGCCATAATTGCACAAGCTGTTTGTAAGTAATTTCAGTGAGAAACCTAAAATTGTGAAAAATGTAACTATTTTTTTATTTGATCGCATTTTGCGGTGAAATGGTGGCATGAAATATACCAAAATGGGCCTAGATCAATACTTGGTGTTGTCTAATACACTACACTAAATTTAAAATTAACCCTAGAAGCTCCCTATATGCTCCCTAATTAACCCCTTCACTGCTGGGCATAATACACATGTGGTGCAAAGTGGCATTTAGAGTCCTTATAATTACCAAAAAGCAAAGCCAAAGCCATATATGTCTGCTATTTATGAACAAAGGGGATCCCAGAGAAGCATTTGCAACCATTTATGCCATAATTGCATAAGTTGTAAATCATTTCAGTGAGAAACCTAAAGTTTGTGAAAAAAATTGTTAAAAAGTGAACAATTTTTTTTTATTTGCTCACAATTGGCGGTGAAATGGTGGCATGAAATATACCAAAATGGGCCTAGATCAATACTTTGGGATGTCTTCTAAAAATATATATATATACATGTCAAGGGATATTCAGGTATTCCTGACAGATATCAGTGTTCCAATGTAATAGTGTTAATTTTGAAAAAAAAGTGGTTTGGAAATAGCAAAGTGCTACTTGTATTTATTGCCCTATAACTTGCAAAAAAAGCAAAGAACATGTAAACATTGGGTATTTCTAAACTCAGGACAAAATTTAGAAACTATTTAGCATGGGTGTTTTTTGGTGGTTGTAGATGTGTAACAAATTTTGGGGGTCAAAGTTAGAAAAAGTGTGTTTTTTCAGTTTTTTCCTCAAATTTTGTATTTTTTTATAGCAAATTATAAAATATGATGAAAATAATGGTATCTTTTGAAATTGTATTTAATTGTGTGAAAAACAGTATATAATATGTGTGGGTACAGTAAATGACTAAGAGGAAAATTACAGCTAAACACAAACAATGCAGAAATTTAAAAATAGCCTTGGTCCCAAACGGACAGAAAATGGAAAAGTGCTGTGGTCATTAAGGGGTTAAACAACTTTCTAATTTACTTCTATTATTTAATTTGCTTCCTTCTCTTGTTATCCTTTGCTGAAAGGTTTATCTAGGTAAGCTCAGGAGCAGCAGAAAACCTAAGTTCTAGCTGTTGATTGGTGGCTGCATATATTTATCGATTGTGATTGGCTCACCCATGTGTTCAGTTAGAAACTATTAGTGCATTGCTACTCCTTCAACAAATGATGCCAAGAGAATTAAACAAATTAAATAATAGAAGTAGATTAGAACATTGTTGTTTAAAATTGTATTCTCTATCTGAATCATGAAAGAAAAAAAATGGGTTTCATGTCCTTTTAAGGCTGCTTATCCTTTAAAGAACAAGGTTCCCGTTCTTCAACCCTTCCATCTGAAAATACAAAACATATAGGGAGTGCCATACAGCGTATCAAAAGGCTTTACAAAAGACTTGAACATTCAGTTCCGGAAAGGTACTCACAATGGGGCCTATCTATCAAGCTCCGAAAGGAGCTTGACAGCCGTGTTTCTGGCGAGTCTTCAGACTCACCAGAAACAGCAGTTATGAAGCAGTGGTCACAAAGACCGCTGCTCCATAACCTGTCCGCCTGCTCTGAGCAGGTCGGACAGACATCGCCGCAAATCAACCCGATCAAGTACAATCGGGTTGATTGACACCCCCTTGCTGGCGGCCCATTGGCCGTGAGTCTGCAGGGGGTGACGTTGCACCAGCAGCTCTTGTAAGCTGCTGGTGCAATGCTGAATACGGAGAGCGTATTGCTCTCCGTATTCAGCGAGGTCTGGCGGACCTGATCCGCACTTTCGGATCAGGTCCGCCAGACCTTGTTAAATAGAGGCCAATAAGTTGAGACCTTTTAATACAGGTGTAGGCAGAACAAGCTGGGACTTCAGAGTAGCCCAGCAAACTCTTATTCTGGTACAAACACCAAGGTCCACAAAATCGCTTTCCAAAGCCACCAATGTTTTAACAAAAAGGTTTATTTAAAAATGTTAAACTAAAAAAAAAAACACAATTGCAAGTGGCTATACACACACATTACAACTCAACACATAGCTAAGTTGATAATTTTTTTCTTCCCAATATAAACAATTACAATGAAGCAACTTTGATAATAGACATTAACTGAAAAAATAAATAAAACTGTATGCTCTGTCTGAACAAGGAAATGATAAAAAAATAGCTTTTCATGTTCCTTTAAAGTTTATTAAAGTTTATTTCACAAATAAATGACAGTGCTACCCGTCAGATTACATAGCATGTCTTTCTGTAAATCAGCAATGCTCCAACAACAGTTTTGAGTTTGTTTCCAATCAATAATACATGAAAGAAAACATAGCCAGTATTATAATAAACATTTACTGCACCTCATGCTGAGAAACCCTATGAGAAAACAAGCCTATTGCATGTGCACTGTTGGGGTACCCATCCCTGTTATTAATTATCTTGAATGATAATGATACAGTCAACACACTAGCAAAATCTCATAATAGGCAAATAATTAATTTCAGGAGGAGGGGATCACTTCATTTATATTCAGCTAGCAAGACACTGGCATGCTTCTTTTGCAGTGTCATTAAAAAAAGGAAAAATATGTCAAAAACTAAATAAGTTGTCTGTTGCTGGAATAAATAACATTCTCAGTTATAAAGTTCCACTTAACTGCCTCTGTCTTAAACTACAGCTGTTAACATACACAGGAGGTATTGAAAGAAAGCGGGAATAACTGCTGCAAAATGTAAATTATTCATTCACTTCAAACACCTATATTTTTTAAAGTAATTTGGCATTTCAAATGCGCCACCAGAAGCGAACGTCAAACACACTGTGATATGCAGCGTCATAACTGACATTAGTATTCTGTTAAAGGAACGGCAGAATCTTGGCATTCAAAGAATGGAGGTGTAAATCTATAAAGATACTGGTTTTCAAAATAATTTAAACTGATGCTAATAAGCTCTGTGAATCTGCTGAAAATGCTTATAAAGAATATGCGTGCATTAATCACAAAATATTTTGACACCTTTTTTCAGTAATAAAAGCAGAAGACATGAAAGTTCATTGGTGTTTTTTTTGTTGTTGTTGGTTTTTTTTAAAAGAAATGTCTTGTCATTGTATTTGCAGTTGAGGTAGATGATAATTCACAGAGTTTCTTTCAAACATATGCAGCAGTATTTAAGTCAGATATCCACAAAATAATAGATTGGGACGAAAGAAAGAAAGAAAGAAAGAAAGAAAGAAAGAAAGAAAGAAAGAAAGAAAGAAAGAAAGAAAGAAAAAAGAAAAAAGAAAAAAAGAAAGAAAAAAAGAAGGAAAGAAAGAAAGAAAAAAGAAAAAAGAAAGAAAAAAAGAAGGAAAGAAAGAAAGAAAAAAGAAAAAAGAAAAAAAGAAAGCAAAAAAGAAGGAAAGAAAGAAAGAAAAAAAGAAAGAAAGAAAGAAAAAAAGAAAAAAAGAAAGAAAGAAAAGAGAGGAGAGAGAGAGAATGAAATAGAATGAAAGAGAAAGAAATAATGAAATAATAGTAAAAAAGAGAGAAAAAGAAAGAAAGAGAGAGAGAGAGAGGAGAAAGAGAAAGAAAGAAAGAAAGAAAGAAAGAGAAAGAAATACAAGTGAAACTCGAAAAATTTGAATATCGTGCAAAAGTTCATTTATTTCACTAATGCAACTTAAAAGGTGAAACTAATATATGAGATAAACTCATTACATGCAAAGCAAGATAGTTCAAGCCGTGATTTGTCATAATTGTGATGATTATGTCTTACAGCTCATGAAAACCCCAAATCCACAATCTCAGAAAATTAGAATATTACATGCAATCAATAAAACAAGGATTTTACATAGAACAATATCGGACCTCTGAAAAGTATAAGCATGCATACTGTATGTACTCAGTACTTGGTTGGGCCCCTTTTGCAGCAATTACTGCCCCAATGCAGCATGGCATGGTAGCTATCAGCCTGTGGCACTGCTGAGGTGTTATGGAAAAACCAGGATGCTTCAATAGCGGCCTTCAGCTCTTCTGCATTGTTCAGTCTCATGTCTCTCATCTTTCTCTTGGCAATGCCTTATAGATTCTCTATGGGGTTCAGGTCAGGCGAGTTTGCTGGCCAATCAAGCACAGTAATCCCACGGTCATTGAACCAGGTTTTGGTGCTTTTGGCAGTGTGGGCAGGTGCCAAGTCCTGCTGGAAAATGAAGTCAGCATCCCCATAGAGCTCGCCTGCGGAAGGAAGCATGAAGTGCTCCAAAATCTCCTGGTAGACGGCTGCGTTGACCCTGGACTTAATGAAGCACAGTGGACTAACACCAGCAGATGACATGGCTCCCTAAATCAACACAGACTGTGGAAACTTACTTCAAGCATCTTGCAGTGTGTGCCTCTCCATTCTTCCTCCATACTCTGGGTCCTTGGTTTCCAAATGAGATGCAAAATTTGCTCTCATCAGAAAAGAGGACTTTGGACCACTGAGCAACAGACCAGGTCTGTTTTTCTTTAGCCCAGGTAAGATGCTTCTGACATTGTTTGTTGATTAGGAGTGGCTTGACAAGAGGAATACTACATTTGAAGCCCATGTCCAGGATCCGTCTGTGTGTGATGGCTCTTTATGCACTGACTCCAGCCTCAGTCCACTACTTGTGAAAGTCCCCAACACTTTTAAATGGCCTTTTCCTGACAATCCTCTCCAGGCTGCGGTCATCCCTGCTGCTTGTGCACCTTTTTCTTCCACACTTTTCCCTTCCACATAACTTTCTATTAATGTGCTTTGATACAGCACTTTGGGAAAATCCAACTTCTTTTGCAATTACCTTTTGAGGCTTTCCCTCCTTATGGAGGGTGTCAATGATGGTTTTCTGCACAACTGTCAGGTCAGCAGTCTTTCCCATGATTGTGTGATTCCCACTGAACCAGACTGAGAGACCATTTAAAGGCTCAGGAACCCTTTGCATGTGTTGTGGCTTAATTAGCTTATTAGAGTGGGACACTTTGAGCCTAAAATATTGCACCTTTTCACAATATTCTAATTTTCTGAGATTGTGGATTTGGGGTTTTCATGAGCTGTAAGCCATAATCATCACAATTATGACAAATCACGGCTTGAACTATCTTGCTTTGCATGTAATGAGTCTATCTCATATATTAGTTTCACCTTTTAAGTTGCATTAGTGAAATAAATTAACTTTTGCACGATATTCAAATTTTTCGAGTTTCACTTGTACATTACAATGTTTAGATTTCATGTCCTTATGTACAACAATTGATTTGATTGTGTCCTGCAGGTTAAGGAAGCATTATGTGACATTTTATGTCTTACAAAATTTTATTTTATTCCCAATAGCAGAATCATATTTCATACACTAAATAACTGAATGGTTCTTATTTCTATTCTGGTTCTCACAATATCATCAAGAACTATTTAAGAATCCTGATAATAAGAGAGGCGAACACTCAAGTTTACAAACTCATATCCTCTGATATTAGGATATTTTGTATCAGTGACATCGCCAAAAATATTTCACGAATCAGTGTAAAATAATATAAATAAATTTAAAATAAAAAAATTAAAAAAAAGCTTGTAACTTTACTTTTATTTCAAATTTACTTTATTCTCTTTATTTCCATTGTTAAAAAGCAGGTAGGAAGACTCAGAAGTATGCGTCTGGAGAACTATATGGCAGCAGTTTTACAAGAATACTTTTAGCAATGTAATAAATTTGAAAGAGCGCTAGTATCGTGCCATGTAGCGCATTACCTACCTAGGTAAGAAGAAAGCAAATTTGATAATATAAATAAATTGTAAACTTTTTTTTAAATTGTATGCTCCGTACTTCTAGCGGAGTTATTTAAAATGTTAAAACAAATTACATTTATGACTATATTTTTATTACTGATAACATTTTCATACTTCTCAACATCTGCCAGATGATTTCCAGAATGTGATATGTTAAAAGTTTGTGGACAGTGGCTACCCAATAATTTGTGGGCGGGGCATGGGTATGTCTGGGAGATAAGTGGGCATGTCTGAGCTGGGCTTGAAAGGGGCTCGGACAGTCCCTTAAAGCTAGGACACCAAGAGTCTCTCAGGAGGACATATCTCCAGGATTCAGAATGGTGGAAAGGTATGGATTTTCACTTTTATTGAACCAAAAATATTATTGCTGCTTTTTTATTTGAACAATTATGTAACTTGTCCCTTTAAGAGCTAAACAGTACAAAATGGATATTTGTTCTAGGAGAACTGGCACTTGTGGATATCTCTAAGTTTGTGTAACTACACATTGATAAAAGAAATTGTAAACCATAATTAGTTTTGGGATAATAATAAACTTGTTTATGGGCCTCAGGCAAGGATTTTTGTATCTAGAATTATAACTAGACACATAGATTTATGACTTTTTTGTAAACAACATTAGTTGAGTTCATAGTTTGTTTTCTTTAGTTGTTGTTTTCTTCTTTAGCTTTATTTTGTTATTCTACCAACATAAACAATTATAAAAATGTAAATAATATAATTGTACACTAATTGGCCTCTTACTGTTAAATATATTTTACTAACATACACCTAGATTACAAGTTTTGCGTGTGTTTTAACGCTGAAAAAATGGTAATTTCAGCATTAAAACAGCAGCTCAGCCATTACAAGTCTTTTAGTCTGTAATGTAACGTCAGTCCCGCGCTCGAAAATATGACATTTTTTAATGGGATTCTTATAGCACTGCCATTACGAGTTTTGCAGTGAGGCTAAAAAGCTTGTGTTATACCCTAAAACGACAAGTTCCGTTCCGCCATCTGAGAGCAGTAGTTATGAGTTTTACGCAACAAAACTGTTACATAAAACTCATAACTAAAGTGTTACAAAGTACACTAACACTATTCCGCCGCTCCCTGACATCGTCTCCACTATACTAAAGTTCTTAACCCCTATTTCCCCGCACCCCAACATTGCCCACACTATAATAAATATATTAACCCCTATTCTGCCACTCCCCGACATCGCAACCACTAAATAAAGTTCTTAATCCCTAAACCTCTGGCCTCCCACATCACTACCACTAAATAAACCGATAAACCCCTTAACCACCAGCTCCCCACATCGCCAAAAACTAAATTAAACTATTAACCCCCAAACCTAACAACCCCCTAACTTTAAATTAAAATTACAAGATCCCTATCTTAAAATAAATAAAAACTTACCTGGGAAATTTAAAAAAACTAAGTTTAAACTACATATTAAACTAACATTACTATTATACTAAAATTAAAATAACTACAAATTAAATTAATTAAATTACATATTAGAAAACCTAACCCTACTAAAAAAATTAAATCTACAGTTAAAAAAAATTAAAAATACTAAATTACAAAAAATATTAAATTACAAAAAATAACAAACAAAATGATCGAAAATAAAAACAATTACACCTAATCTAATAGCCCTATCAAAATAAAAAAGCCCCCCCAAAATAAAAAAACCCTAGCCTACAATAAACTACCAATAGCCCTTAAAAGGGCCTTTTGTAGGGCATTGCCCTAAAGAAATCAGCTCTTTTCCCTGTAAAAAAATACAAAGACCCCCCTGACAGTAAAACCCACCACTCAACCAAGCCCCCAAAATAAAACACCTAACTCTAAAAAAACCTAAGCTACCCATTACCCTGAAAAGGGCATTTGCATGGGCATTGCCCTTAAAAGGGCATTCAGCTCTTTTTCAAATAGCCCAAACCCTAATCTAAAAAAAAAAACACCCCAAAAAAATGAAAAAAAAAACTAACACTAGCCCCTCTTAGGTACTCACAGTTGCTGAAGTCTGTCTTGAACAATCTTCATCCCAGCGGCTCCATCTTCATCCAGGCAGCTCCATCTTCATCCATCTTGGGACCGGCATCTTCTTCATCCCTGTGGAGGCCGGGCGGTCGATGCACGGAGGCGGAGGTCCAGTTGAAGGTCCAGGGCGGAGGTCCATCGATCCGACTTGGAGGTCCTCTTCACGCGATCGTCCACCGCACACTGAGGATTTAAATGCAAGGTACCCCTTTTATTCGATTCGAAACAGCCAATAGGAATGAGAGCTGCTTAAATCTTATTGGTTGATTTGAACAGCCAATAGGATTTAAGCAGCCCTAATTCCTATTGGCTGATTTAAATTTTTCAGCCAATAGGAATGCAATGGTACCCCCAGTATAAAAAGGGGACCATGCATTTGAATCCTCAGTGTGCGGTGGACAATCGCATGAAGAGGACCTCCACGTTGGATCGATGGACTTCCATCTGGACATCCACCTTGGACCTCCGCCTTGGACCTTGGCCTGGACCTCTGTCTTTGGCATCTTCTTCATCCCTGTGGAGATGGAGCGGTTGATGTGCGGAGGTGGAGGTCCAGGTGAAGGTCCCAGGCGGAGGGCCAGGTTGGATGTCCAGGTGGAGGTCCGTTGATCCGACGCGGAGGTCCTCTTTATGAGATCGTCCGCCACACACTGAGGATTCAAATGCAAGGTACCCCTTTTATACTGGGGGTAACATTGCATTCCCGTTGGCTGAAAAATTTAAATCAGCCAATAGGAAGTAGGGCTGCTAAAATCCTATTGGCTGTTCAAATCAGCCAATAAGGTTTTAGCAGCTCTCATTCCTATTGGCTGATTCAAATCAGCCAATAGGAATGAGAGCTGCTTAAATCCTATTGGCTAATTTGAACAGCCAGTAGGATTTTAGTAGCTCTAATTCCTATTGGCTGATTTAAATTTTTCAGCCAATAGGAATGCAATGGTACCCCCAGTATAAATTGGGTACTTTGCATTTAAATCCTCAGTGTGCGGTGAACAATCACATGAAGAGGACCTCCACGTCGGATCGATGGACCGCCGCCTGGGCCTTTGACCTTCGCCTGGACCTCCACCTCCGTGCATTGACCGCTCCCCCTCTGCAGGGATGAAGAAAATGCCGGTCCCGCGATGGATGAAGATGGATTCACCTGGATGGAGCCGTCTGGATGAAGATGGAGCCATTGGGATGAAGATCGTTCAAGCCGGACTTCAGCAACTGTGAGTACCTTTTTTTTAAGGTTTTTTGGGGTGAGGTTTTTTTTTAGATTAGCATTTGTGATTCTCTTAAAAGAGCTGGATGCCCTTTTAAGGGCAAGAAAAAGAGCTGAATGCCTTTTTAAGGGCAATGCCCATACAAATGCCCTTTTAAGCGCAATGCCCATACAAATGCCCTTTCAGGGCAATGAGTAGATTTTTTTTTTTTTTTAGTTAAGTTTTTTTATTTTGTGGGTTTGGGGGTGGTGGTTTGTAATGTTAGGAGGTGTTTGTTTTTACTTTTTAGAAAAAGAGCTGATTTCTTTAGGACAATGCCTTACAAAGGCCCTTTTAAGAGCTATTGGTAATTTATTATAGATTAGGGTTCTTTTATTTTGAGGTGTTTTTTTTTAAAACGGGGTATTAGAATAGGAATAATTTTATTATTTTGCATAATTAGTTTGTTATTTTGTGTAATGTTTTTTTTTTCATTTTCATTGTGTTTTTTTTTTTTTTTTTTTTTTTTTTAGAATAGCCATTTTTTATTTTTAATGGGCAGCAAAAGAGCTGAATGCCCTTTTAAGGGTAATGCCAATACAAATGCCCTTTTCAGGGCAATGGGTAGATTAGGTTTTACTTTTTTTTTTATTTTGTGGGTTTGGGGGGTGGGGGTTCGTATACTATTATTATTGAGATTTGTTTTTTTTATTTTATGGTGTTTTTTTAACAAGGTATTAGATTAGCAATTATTTTTATTGTTTTGGATCATTTTGTTTGTTATTTTTTGCAATGTTAGTTATTTTTATTTTTTGTAATATTAGTGTTTTTTATTTTTTGTAATGGTAGTTTTTTTACTTTTGTAATGTTAGGTTTTAGTGTAAGGCAGCTTAGGTTTTATTTCACAGGTAAGTTTGTATATATTTTAATTAAGTAGTAACTATTTACTAACTAGTCTACCTAGTTAAAATAAATATAAACTTACCTGTGAAATAAACATAAAACCTAAGCTAGCTACAATATAACTATTAGTTATATTGTACTTAGCTTAGGTTTTATTTCACAGGTAAGTATGTATTTAGTTTTAAATAGGTATTATAATTAAGTTAATAATTGTAACTTTAATTTAGCTCTATTTTAATTATGTTAAAGTAAGGGGGTGTTAGGTTTAGGGTTAGGGTTACGATTAGGGTTAGGTTTAGGGTTACGGTTAGGGTTAGGTTTAGGGTTTGGTTTAGGGGTTAATATAGTTTAATTTAGGTTGTTGTGATGTGGGGGCTGGCGGTTTAGGGGTTAATAACTTTATTTAGTGGCAACGATGTTGGGGAGCAACGGAATAGGGGTTAATAACTTTAGTATAGTGGGGGCGATATTGGGAGCAGCAGATTATGGGTTAATAAGTTTATTTAGGTGTCAGAGATGCAGCAGATTAGGGGTGTTTAGACGTGGGGTTTATGTTAGGGTGTTAGGTTTAAATTTAACTTTTTTTTCCTTATAGACATCAATGGGGCTGCATTATGGAGCTTTTCATTCCGCGATCGCAGATGTTATTTTTTTCTAAAATTCTCTCCACATTGATGTCTATGGGGAAAGCATGCACAAGCACGTCAAAGCAGCGCTTGTATTTTGTGCAGTATGGAGCTCATCGTAACCATATCGCACGCACAAGGCGGCTTTTTCAAAACTCGAAATGGCAGCGCTATGGAGGGTGAAATAACGCAACTTTTGTTGCGTTCGTTTCGCACCCTCTATAGCGCAAAACTTGTAATCTAGGTGATAGTGACTTCAGAATGGAGCCTAAACTAGAGAAAAGCATTCCCCACCCTTCTGATTTTTTTTTCACCCAGCAGGCTAGCCAATGTAGTTGAACAAATTATTTAAATATGCATATGAATCCCCTGATATTATGGCTTTAAAATTTCCATTAACTCACTATGAACCTTGAAATTATTTTTCATTTAAGGACAACTTTTCCAGTCATAGCACAAATATATATTTCTAAGCATAAATAGCTTTTTTTTAAAATCATATCATGACAAAACAACAAGTTTAGGGACATGTATATATTATTTTATGCAAAATTGATTACATTTTTAATTGAATACATTATTTGTATTATGTTAAAGTTTCTAATATCTGTAATATAGACATAAAGCACTATTGCTTGTCTTTACCAATGTGTTTAAGCACTTCGTATTAAAGTCAAAACTTTCATGATTCAGATAGAGCACTGTTTTTTAAACCTGTCCTCAGGCTTCCCTAACAAGTCAGATTATCAGGATTACCTTGGATGAGAGCAGGTAAAATAACCAGGTTTACTAATCAGCTCATTATTTCACCTGTGCTCCAGCTCAAATACCCTCAAAATCTGTCCTATTCGGGAGGCCTGAGGGCAGGTTTGAAAACGAGTGAGACAGAGCATGCAAATTACAAAAAAAAAACTTTCTAGTTTACTCCCATTGTTAATTTGTGCTAATTATTTTTATATGCACAATTTTCTAAGGCACCAGTTCCTACAGGGCATGCACAAGAGTTCACAGTGTATATGTACATGAGTCTGTAATTGGCTGATAGCTGTCATATGATATAGTGGGCAGGGAAATAGAAGCTATTGACTGATAATTTGAAATTCAGAGTAAGTGCTATTGCAGTGTCTTTTTATTGTGCATTTTGGATTGTGCAGTTCTACTGTATTTAATAGCCCTTTAAACTAAAGGGATATTCTACACTAAAATTTTTATTATTTAAGAAGATAGACAATGCCTTTACTATCCATTCCCCAGCTTTACACAAACAACATTGTTATATTAACATACTTTATAACATTTAAACCTCTAAATTGCTGCCTGCTTCTAAGCCACTACAGACAGCCTCTTAATCACATGTTTTGTATTTGCTTTTCATGTGGGCCATATAGGTTTTATTTTACAGGTAAATTTGTCTTTATTTTAACTAGGTAGTTATTAAATAGTTAATAACTATTTACAAACTAATCTACCTAGTTAAAATAAATACAAATTTGCCTGTAAAATAAAAATAAACCCTAAGATAGCTACAACGTAACTATTAGTTATATTGTAGCTAGCTTAGGGTTTATTTTATAGGTAAGTATTTAGTTTTAAATAGGAATAATTTAGTTAATGATAGTAATTTTATTTAGATTTATTAAAATTATATTTCAGTTAGGGGGGTTAGGTTTAGGGTTAGACTTAGGTTTAGGGGTTAATACATTTAATATAGTAGCGGCGACGTTGTGGGCGGCAGATTAGGGGTTAATAAATGTAGTTAGGTTGCAGCGGCAAATTAGGGGTTAATAAATATAATGTAGGGTTCGGCGATGTTGGGGGCAGCAGATTAAGGGTTCATAAGTATAATGTAGGTGGCGGCGGTGTCCGGAGCAGCAGATTAGGGGTTAATAATATAATGTAGGTGTCGGCGATGTCGGGGGTGGCAGATTAGGGGTTAATAAGTGTAATATTAGGGGTGTTTAGACTCAGGGTTCATGTTAGGGTGTTAGGTGTAGACATAAAATGTATTTCCCCATAGGAATCAATGGGGCTGCGTTAGGAGCTTTACGCTGCTTTTTTTGCAGGTGTTAGGTTTTTTTTCAGCCGACTCTCCCCCATTGATTCCTATGGGGAAATCATACACAAGCACGTTTTACCTGCTCACCGCTACCGTAAGCAGCGCTGGTATTGAGGTGAGATGTGGAGCTATATTTTGCTAAATTTAAGATTTAGCACAAGACAGTACTAAATGCAAGTCAATAGATAATAAATAAAAAGTCATGTGATCAGGGGGCTGTCAGAAGAGGCTTAGATACAAGGTAATCACAGAGGTAAAAAGTGTATTAATATAACTGTGTTGGTTTTGCAAATCTGGGGAATGAGTAATACATTAATTATCTATCTTTTAAAACAATAACAATTGTATTGTAGACAGTCCCTTAAAGGGACACTGAACCCAAATTTTTTCTTTCGTGATTCAGATAGAGCATGAAATTTTAAGCAACTTTTTAATTTACTCCTATTATCAAATTTTCTTTATTCTCTTGGTATCTTTATTTGAAATGCAAGAATGTAAGTTTAGATGCCGGCCCATTTTTGGTGAAAAACCTGGGTTGTCCTTGCTGATTGGTGGATAAATTCATACACCAATAAAAAAGTACTGTCCAGAGTGCTGAACCAAGAAAAAAGCTTAGATGACCTTTTTTTTCAAATAAAGATAGAAAGAGAATGAAGAAAAATTGATAATAGGAGTAAATTAGAAAGTTGCTTAAAATTGCATGCTCTGTCTGAATCATGAAAGAAAAAAAATTGGGTTCAGTGTCCCTTTAAGCTCCTAACCAGCAATGAACTACTGGTCTATACATGAAATTTCCCCCAAGTCAATCACAAGCAGCAAATGCGCAAACCCACCAATCACTGGCCTTACTTAGCTGAGGATTTGCTGTCTATTGCTGATCCAAAGCTGACTTCAATTATATTTGTAAGCTCTTTGCAGGGGTTAAACACACAGCTATAGTCAATCCAAAGAGCAAAAACGAAAAGGTCCATATGTACAGTATATTAGCATCAGAGTATATTCTTAATGAATGTCTATGTCCCTTCACGTAATGGTTTCTCTATCAGGTCTTAATATTATTTCCAAAAGAAGGTTTTTCATTTCACATTTATCTTTGGACAATATGATCCTTTGTAAGACATTAATATTAGCCTGAAGTTAATAACATAACTATTCTATAAATAAAAAGCAGATGCAATGTGCAAAGAGACAATTTGGCAAAGACAATTAAGTAACACAGAGCCACCTCTGTGTCATATATATAAAACATCTAAATGTTCAGAGTGTGGCACATTTGACCACAATAATGCAGATGACTTGGTCTTAAAATGTTAAATCAATCTTTTATTAGTCTAAAGACTGACATCAACCAGGTTTAATATCATTTAATGGAAGCAGCCTGTTCTGAGTGATGAGACTATAAATCTCCTTCTAGTGATTGGACATTGTAAGAGAATGCCAAACCGTGCACTGAATCAGGTGGTGTCCAGTGTTATTAATTACACAGCGTGATAGAAGGAAGATTAAAATGAGTACGTAGCTGTGCGAAAATGTGAAAGCACATTATACACTTAATTAAAGTATAGTAATTTATCCATGAGGTATGGTGTGACTCAAGTATTGGCAAAAGTAAATGTTAAATCCCTTGATACTTATTGTAAAAGACTCTGGTTGATACTCACAATGCAGGGATAAGTTAGTGCCATGGATGCTGCAAATCATTAGACTATTGTCTGTGATAAAATAACTGTGTATACATTCACTAGAACAAAGTGAAATACTGACGCACATACTAAATACTGACACACATGCTAAATAGTGACACATGCTAAATACTGACACACGCTAAATACTGACACACATACTAAATACTGATACACATACTAAGTACTGACACATGCTAAATACTGATACACATACTATATACTGACACACATACTAAATACTGACACATGCTAAATACTGATAGACATACTAAATACTGACACACATGCTAAATAGTGATACATGCTAAATACTGACACACATGCTAAATACTGACACACATGCTAAATAGTGACACACACTAAATACTGACACACATGCTAAATAGTGATACATGCTAAATACTGACACACATGCTAAATACTGACACACATACTAAATACTGACACACATGCTAAATAGTGACACACCCTAAATACTGACACACATGCTAAATACTGATACACATACTAAATACTGACACACATGCTAAATACTCATACACATATTAAATACTGACACATGCTAAATACTGATACACATACTAAATACTGACACACATGCTAAATAGTGATACATGCTAAATACTTACACACATGCTAAATACTGATACACATACTAAATACTGACACATATGCTAAATACGGATACACATGCTAAATAGTGATATACATGCTAAATACTGACACACATGCTTAATACTGACACACATGCTAAATACTGACACATGCTAAATACTGACACATGCTAACTATTGAGACATATGCTAAATACTGATGCACATACTAAATACTGACACACATGCTTAATACTGACACACATGCTAAATACTGCCACATGCTAAATACTGACACATGCTAACTACTGACACATATGCTAAATACTGATACATATACTAAATACTGATACACATGCTAAATACTGACTCACATACTAAAAACTGACACACATACTAAAAACTGACACACACTTAATACTGACACACATGCTAAATACTGATACACATGCTAAATACTGACTCACATACTAAAAACTGACACACATACTAAAAACTGACACACACTTAATACTGACACACGCTAAATACTGACACACATGCTAAATACTAATACACATGCTAAATACTGACTCACATACTAAAAACTGACACACATACTAAAAACTGACACATACTTAATACTGACACACGCTAAATACTGACACACATGCTAAATACTGATACACATGCTAAATACTGACTCACATACTAAAAACTGACACACATACTAAAAACTGACACACACTTAATACTGACACATGCTAAATACTGACACACATGCTAAATACTGACACACATACTAAATACTGACACACATACTAAATGCTGACACACATACTAAATGCTGACACACACTTAATACTGACACATGCTAAATACTGACACACATACTAAATACTGACACACATACTAAATACTGACTCACATACTAAATACTGACACACATACTAAATACTGACACACATACTAAATACTGACTCACATACTAAATACTGACACACATACTAAATACTGACTCACATACTAAATACTGACTCACATACTAAATACTGACTCACATACTAAATACTGACACACATACTAAATACTGACACACATACTAAATACTGACACACATACTAAATACTGACTCACATACTAAATACTGACACACATACTAAATACTGACACACATACTAAATACTGACTCACATGCTAAATACTGACTCACATACTAAATACTGACACACATACTAAATACTGACTCACATACTAAATACTGACTCACATACTAAATGCTGACACACATACTAAATACTGACACACATACTAAATACTGACTCACATACTAAATACTGACACACATACTAAATACTGACTCACATACTAAATACTGACTCACATACTAAATACTGACACACATACTAAATACTGACTCACATACTAAATACTGACTCACATACTAAATACTGACACACATACTAAATACTGACTCACATACTAAATACTGACTCACATACTAAATGCTGACTCACATACTAAATGCTGACACATGCTAAATTCTGATTGCATCTGATTTAGCATATGTGTAATAAATATATAGTGCAACAAGTAGCACATGTTTTTCATTGTAATTATAGTAAAGCTAATGCTGTTCAGGAAATAGATCCATAGAGAAAAATGATCAATTACAAACTTGCTCTTTAGGCTCCATTTATAAAGCTGCAAATGCAGCTGCTGAGTCCTTGTGGTACATGAACAAGCCTGAAATTGCAAGTTAAAGGGCCAGTAAACCAAGCAAATAATGTTATATAATTCTGCACATAGTGCAGAATTATATAACATTAGCCTAGCAACAAATTTCTAAATCAAAATATTTAATTAATATTTACCTACGAAAACTAATTTTACTAATCTACTGAGTGGGTCTGTTTCTTTCCTAAGCACATCTGGGACGCTGCTTAGTCACAGCCGGCCCAATCGTGCAATTAAACTAAATGTAGCTCGCTTCCGCCCTGGTATGGTTGTGCCAGCTACATGTACAGTAGTTTAATGGTGTGATCGGGCCGGCTGTGACTAGACAGCGTGCCCAGATGCGCTTAGGAAAGAAACAGATCCGCTCAGTAGAGCAAGGAGCGGCAGTCTGTAAAATTAGTTTTCGTGGTAAATATTAATTTGATTTAGAAAGTTGGTGCTAGGCTAATGTTTCATAATTCTGCACTGAGTGCAGAATTATATAACATTATTTGGGGGTTTTTCTGGCCCTTTAACTAGCAGAGCCCGTTATACTGCTGCTTCCTAACCTCTGATCTGACAAAATTAATTGACAACTCCTGATCTTAAAGAGACAGTCTTGTCAAAATTAAACTTTCATGATTCAAATACGGAATGCAATTTTAAACAATTTCCAATTCACTCTTATCATCAAATTTGCTTTGTTCTCTTAGTATTCTTTGATGAAAGCTAGACCTAAGTAGGCTTATATGCTAATTTCTAAGCCCTTGAGTGCCGCCTCTTATCTCATAGCATTTGACAGCGCTAGTTCCTGTAAGCCATAAAGATAATATTGTGCTCACGTCCGTGGAGTTACTTATGAGAGGGCAATGATTGGCTAAAATACAAGTCTGTCAAAAGAACTGAGCAAAGGGGCCAGTCTGCAGAGGCTTAGATACAAGATAATCACAGGGGTAACAACTAAATTAATATAACCTTGTTGGTTATGCAAAACTGGGGAATGGGTAATAAAGGGATAATCTATCTTTTTAAACAATACAAATTATTGCATAGACTGTCCCTTTAAGTGAATGATTGTATATGAGCAGGGGGGCAGGATTATAGAAGAAAGTACTTGTGCAATTGTAACTTTTACAAGCAAATGGGGGATCTCTGTCAGTGAAAGCAGGCAGTTTGTCTGCCCCTACTTTCTTAAATGGGGCCTAATGCAGGGCTCGAAATAGTAACAGTTCCCAAATTCAGAGTGCATGCACCACATTTCATTGGTTTTATTCAAATTGTCTTACCATAGGTCAGGCATGGTGAATCTTTGAAAGTGTGTGCCAAACAAACAACTTTCTATTAAAACAAATCTCTCAATTGAATTGATACCATTTTTAAAAACTTTCAAAAGTGACATTAAATAGATATTGCAATACATTTTTCTTAAAAAAAAAACATAATTTTATATCAGTAATTACAGTCTCTTTGCTTATATATAATATGGATTTATAAGAAATACAACTGAGTACTACATTTGAATCAAATGAACCACCGCAGACCCAGTATGGTGGTAGCCTAGAGTGCCACTAAATTTGCTTTAACCTGTACTATGGGCTTTTCTGCAATTTGTTTGCTGCCCATGCCATAGGGCATGCTACATAGCACTTCCTGTTTTGACAGTAATGTTCATAAATATATTTGTAAAGTTTACATTCCTAATAGACAGGTTGGTATTAACACATTTTTAAAGATAAATTAAATGTCAGTTGAATAAAATTGTATATTTAAGAACAAAGACTTGTAATTGCCATACAAAAACTAACAGGCACTTGAGTGGGGTGGTACTGACCTGCCCTGGTTCACATGCACATCAAAGGCAGGGAAAGGCAATGCAGGGCTGGCCCTGCATCATGCACAAATACAGTACTAATACTGGCATTTGAGTAGGGTTAAGGCAACAGACCCGAGCCTGCAACTGGTCCTGGCTGACCAGGCAAATTTCACTTATTATCACCCTGTGTACTAACAGTTACTCAAAATAACTGGCACATTAGTGGGGTGGTATTGCCCTGACTTGTGTCACAGACAAAACAAGGCAATGCATCATGCACAAATATTAATAAAACCGGCATCTGTGTGGGGTTAAGGCAACAGGCCCCGGCCCACAACTGGTCCCAGCCAACCAGATAAATGCCTCTATGCCCTATGCACAGTTCGGGCACGTAGATATACTTTTCAACAAAATATACTAAGAAAGCAATGCAAATTAAATAATAGAAGTAAGAGAAGATTAAAATAGCATTCTCTATCTAACTGGTTTTCAAACATGTCCTCAGGCCTCACTAACAGGCCACAATTTGAGGATATCTGAACTAGAGCACAGGTGAAACAATCAGCTGATTCGTAACCATAGTAACTAACCTGCTCTCACCCAAGGTAATCCTGAAAACGTGGCCTGTTGGGGAGGCCTGATGACAGTTTTGAAAACAAGTGCTCTATCCGAATATTACGTTTAATTTTGACTTTACTGCCCCTTTAAATAACCACACAGATAAATCTTCAGCTAAAACATTACTCTTATAAAAATGCAGAATTGATACATACAAATATTTAGTCCATTCATTATAACAGGTAGTGACAAACAGTGTCCAAAAGTCCTACAGCTATTTCTGTAAAGTACTAAGAATGCGCTAGCTAGACAACAATCTTTGAGGTCACTAATGATGTTACACACATCCTTAGGAATACTGAATGAACAGTCTCTCTATTAGAAATTAATTTCAGCAGCCATTATGATTCCTGCTGCCATTTTAACCAATCTTTGCTAAACACTAGCATGTTATACACAGTTTATAAAGTTTGCTCACTCTGTAAAATTATGCTCTGGGGTAGATTTACCAAGCAGCGGATACTGCAATCTACCCCTGTAGTTTCCAGCTCGACGGAAACTTAAGTTAAGAAGCAGCGGTCGTAAGACCTTTTAGGTGGCCGACTGCAATCATCCCAATCCAATACGATCGGGATGGATGATACTCCCTGCTAGCAGCCAATTGGCTCCAAATGTGCAGGGAGGGGGGGGGGCATTGCTTGTGCAATATTAAATGCTGACAGTGTATGCTGTCGGTATTTAGCGATGCCAGGCAGATATGATTCGCTACAACCAATCATGTCTGCCCGGCACTTAATAAATTGGCCCCTCTATCATAATCTCTGCAATATCCAGTTGAAACTTCAAAGGTGGTGCTTCTGACATTGAAACATCAAGTTGAATCAATGTCTCCAGCTTGAACACATGACATATTTTATAGAGCATTATAATATAAAGTAAGTATCTCTCCTTAACATAAAACTATGAGGCCCAATTATCAAGCTCTGAATAGAGCTTAATGCCCCTGTTTTCACGCGAGCCTTCAGGCTCGCCGGAAACAACAGTTAAGAAGCAATGGTCTAAAGACCTCTGCTCCATAACATGTCCGCCTGCTGTGAGGCTGCGGACATCAATCCGCCCGATCCTATACGATCGGGCTGATTGACTCCCCCTGCTAGCGGGGCGGCATTGCACAAGCAGTTCACAGGAATTGCTTATGCAATGATAAATGCTGAAAGGGTATGCCGAAGTTACATCGTATCATGTCCGCTCGCACTTGGGGACTTTGCAGAGTAAGCAAATGCTTGCCACAATTATATTTTCTTTTATTTTATATATATATATATATATATATATATATATATATACATATATATATATATATATATATATATATATATATATATATATATATATATATATATATATATATATATAAAGGAGGTGGAATCTGTGCCACAAACAGAGGACCAATCCAAGTTTTAGAAATAGACACAGACAGATAATAAAATCACTTGCTGAAGACACGACCATAGTGATACGTCCAGCAGATAAGGGGAGTGCGGTGGTCGTGATGGACCTGAGTCAGTATAGATCTGAGATCTTGAGACAAATATCGGATTCGAAGACCTACACTACTTTACAAAATGATCCCACTTACCAGTTGAAGAGAGTTATTGACCAAAAACTTGAGAGATGGCGTGACATGGAGCTAATCACCCAAGATGATTATTTATACGTTACCCACAATCCACAAGGATGCTACACAGCCCCCAGGGTGACCCATTGTCTCAGCGAGGGGATCACTCCTCCAGCCATTGGCTGAGTTTCTGGATTTTCATCTACAGACTCTGGTAAAAAGAATGAAATCATATACACAAGATTCTAGTGCCTTTATACGATCTATCACCCAACTGAGGAATATTCAACCTACTGACATATTGGTCACGATCGATGTGTGTAGTTTATACACAGTGATTCCCCACAAGTTGGGGATTGCAGCGGTAGTCAATCACATAAGACGAACACCTTATGTGGGCCCCTCGGAAGAGGTAATAGTGGACCTTCTGACTATGTGCCTTGAGAATAATTTCTTTTGTTTTGAAAACACCTTTTACCTGCAAATAGAAGGGACTGCAATGGGGTCAAATATGGCCCCATCATTGGCAAACCTCTTTATGGCCGAATATGAATCTATGGAGAGACCTAAAGCAGGAGACAAGAAGGCGCCAAAATAGGGTGATATCGTCGATACAGTTCAGTGTACTGGGGTGAAGAGAGTAATACTCACAAGCGAGGCGGCACTTTGGCATGCCTAAAACCGCAAGCCGGGACCTCACAGTCACCCGGTAGACCACACAAGGCAGCAGCAGTTCCCAGCCGAGCACGTGATTAGTGCAACCAATCAGGATCCGATGTGCGTCCACACCTTCCTCTCTATACTCCAATTGTCAGGATGATTGCGAGAGGGTGTGTGATTGCGGTGATCGATAAACCAAACTACGATTGCTCAAAAAATTGAAAAACAGTTTGTGGAAAGAGGGGAGACCAGCTCCAGCAGGACACAGATAAAACTAATTTATTAAAATGTTTAAAACCAGCAACGTGTTTCTCGGCTACACAGAGCCGTTTCATTAGGCTGTAATACATACTCAAACAAACCTGCTGCTGATGTACCTCCTCTAACCAATCAAATCACATTTTTCATTTACACACCCTGAATCATAGGGCGGCTACACATCTTTACCTTAACCGATAGTAATATATACACCATTGATTAAAAATACAATCACCTTAAAAAAAAACAATCAGTTTTAAAAAACAAATATTTACCTTTGTACTCAGCATGCATCACATTTGACTTATTAAATACTTGTCCCTATGTTTACATATCTTATTTTGTTATATGAATACAATGAAGGGTCTGTTTATAAATATGTTAGACGCTAGACGCCTCTGTATAAATAATGCATCTAAGGGGTATATATAAACTTAGATCAGCTCCAGTTATCAAAACCTTATGGGGGTGTATTGATGAATGATAACAATAAATATATAAAAATAATAATATTTTTAGATGATACTATCCTCGGGTGCCTCAAATAGCGGACATGCTGAGATGTACACACATGTTCCTACTGAATATCATATTAGTCCACAATGTTATTAACTTTCTAAATGTAAATACCTATATATGCTATGCAACACGCTAAAAAACATGAATATAATGAACTTTCCAATCAATCTATGATTATTTTAATAGATAATTGAAATTTAAAATATCATAACTGTATTGTTAAAAAATTTATGTCAAGGGGGGAACTTCTGGGTGGCAGCCATGATAGGCTGCATATTTCCACTCTGCTCCTGCGTGCTATCTATTTTTGCCTAAAATAATTTCCCAAACAGCTCAAATATCAGATACACAAACAGCTCTTTACCTCGCTTATGAATCTACATCCGGTGAGCCTAGAATTGTAGAGATATTTGCAGTTTTGAGCGCCCGGAGCACAACTGAAAGTTGAGGCCTTCTCCAACACCCCCAGGCGAGGCACCTTGGGGCCTTGTCGTTAAGTGGCACAAAGTTGTCAGAAACTGCAGGAACTATCACATATCATCTGCCTGCCACACCGCTATCACCATACAGCTATCATGGAGATACCCATAGGTTTTTTGGAGGAGTTGCGCGACTTACTTGATGGGCACCACGCAGCTCTAGGAGACGCACTGATCTGTTCACTAGCCGGCTGCAGTAGTAGCCCGATCCTGCAATTGCCTCAACCTGAGCCTGTCTATCTTGAAGGGGAGAGTGGTGGCGCTCTGGGGCCCCGGCGCGCGCCACTCGCCTCCGATACCTCTATAAAAGAAGTGAAAGCAGAGGCTGTAGACTTGGCGGACCATTTGGAGATATGCATGGAGACCCCCGCTGCTCTACCCACAACTAAGGGGGGCGGGCTCGCGGGGCTTATCCCGACTCCAGCACAGCCTCAGAACACCATAAAATGGGACCCAAATGTGATTTTACCTGGAGATGTGGAGCAAGCCAATATGCATTCACAGATGCAAACTGAACATTTCTCGCCACAGTCGCAGACAGAGGCCACCAGGTTGGCTTTTGTCTCCCCGCAGCTACCTACTAAAGACTCACCTAAAAGGTCCCTAGCAGACGATCACATCCACACTAATAACTTTCTATGCTTCAGAGTAGAGCAAATCCCCCAAATCGTCTACTTACTGGCAGCCCGACCTTGTGTGGCTCTGCTTGATGCGGGCTGGGATCCTGGGGGATCACACAGGACTGCTCCTTGAAACAAATATACCTCGAGTAGGGGAGCCTACATATAGGTATCTGCACACATTTATCAAGGCTAAGCTGGGACGCTGTTATACTTTCCCTCCTCTAATGGGAGACCGGCTGGAGACTATCACCTGTTTAAGGGACAATGCATCTTTTACCTGCGGACTCTATGTTCAGTGACTGGCTTTAATGTTTTGTGGGTAACTGCTTATCATGAGAAGGTGGCTACAGTCTTTTGCTTATCACAATATGCGTGCCAATATTTCCAATGGGGCCATATAAAGAGTTTTTGCTGTATCTGTTAAAGTGCAATGTCTATGAAGCATTAACTGGCTCACACTTTGCGATATTTTAATCGCCTATCGTTGCTTGCTTGTGCGGATATTACATTCTAGCCCCTCAGAGAGGTTCTAACTTAATATTTCTGTACCTATTTAACTGTAGCTCCTAAGGGTTCTCCTCTCTATGTTTTAGACAATACATTAATGCTACTATACCCTATTTATCCTTCATTTACTGTTGGTGCTTGCATGCTTTCCTTGCTGAATGTTTAATGTTATTTTAACTTTGGTTCAATAATATGATTGCCAATATTCAATGTCTGCCTTTCTGGGACTCTGGCATAATTTTTACAGTACTGTAGTTATTGTTACGTTCTGTTTAATATATTCTATGTATGCCTTCTTCAGAACCTTAATAAAAATATAAAAAAAAAATATAAAAAAAACCAATGCCCTGGCCCAATCAAGATGGTAAGTCTTTCTATGAAATATCTAGAGATTAATTCTAGGCTTGTAATTATTTAGCCATTCACGGGCTAAAATTACAAGATGGATGGCAAGGGCTCACCAGTGTTTCTATTAGCTATATTAAAAGTGCCTTAAAATCTATCATAATAAGACTACTTCAAATAGATAAATATCCAAAAAAATAATGTGATACAAAAAAATAAAATAAAAGTCAATCCTAATGTGATAATACCTATAGCTGTTATTGAAAGGCTGCAAGATCAATATTCATATTGAGACCTAATGGGTGCAATGTTTGAAGTTTGTAAATCCAGAAGGTCTCCCTATGTCTGAGTCTAAAAAAATGATTATAAAAGTCAGATTTGGGGATATGCTCTATTGGTGTAATTTTCAGACAATGAGACCTGCCATTATGTTTTACATTGCAGTGTCTAGACACACTGTGTAATTTAAAGTTGTTTCTAATGTTTCGGCAGTGTTCCGACCATCTCACACTCAGGCATCTGCAGGTGCGTTCTACATATTGGCACCCACAAAAGCAAGAAAGCAAATATATTACGTAGTTGGATGCACAAGTTATTCGACTTCCCATCCTATATGTTTTTTGAGTGACATTGGATTGGAAAATATTAACATTGTGTGTGATATGATCACACATCTTACATTTTTTGTTATTACATTTAAAACTACCTTTTCTGTGTATCTTATGTATAATATTATTGTTATTATTTAAAAAGTTGTTTTTAAGCTTCCTTATTAGTGGTGGCTAGATTTATAGTCAGATTACTCTTATTTCTAACAATTTTACTAGGGGCCAGAATTCTTTTCAAATTTGGCGCCTTTTTATAAACGATAGTTGGTTTTGTATCCAACAATTGGCCCAGTATTGGATCCTTCATAAGAATATTCCAATGTTTATTGATACTCTGTTTAATCAGATTATGGTTGCAATTATATTCCGTGATGAACATAATACAATTACTAATGCTATCCTGAGTTAATAGACAAACTCAGGATAGCATTAGTAATTGTACTATGTTCATGGCAGGTCTCATTGTCTGAAAATTACACCGATAGAGCATATCCCCAAATCTGACTTTTATAATCGTTTTTTTAGACTCAGACATAGGGAGACCTTCTGGATTTACAAACTTCAAACATTGTACCCATTAGGTCTCAATATGAATATTGATCTTGCAGCCTTTCAATAACAGCTATAGGTATTATCACATTAGGATTGACTTTTATTTTATTTTTTTGTATCACATTATTTTTTGGATATTTATCTATTTATTATGATAGATTTTAAGGCACTTTTAATAGAAACACTGGTGAGCCTTTGCCATCCATCTTGTAATTTTAGCCCGTGAATGGCTAATTAATTACAAGCCTAGAATTAATCTCTAGATATTTCATAGAAAGACTTACCATCTTGATTGGGCCAGGGCATTGGTTTTCGACATTAATTTTTTAACAATACAGTTATGATATTTTGAATGTCAATTATCTATTAAAATAATCATAGATTGATTGGAAAGTTCATTATATTCATGATGTTTTTTAGTGTGTTGCATAGCATATAAAGGTATTTACATTTAGAAAATTAATAACATTGCAAACTAATATGATATTTGGTAGGAACATGTGTGTACATCTTTGTACTCAGCATGTCCGCTATTTTAGGCACCCGAGGATAGTATCATCTATTTCTTATTTAATAATATTATTATTTTTATATATTGTTATCATTCTTCAATACACCCCCATAAGGTTTTGATAACTGGAGCTGATCTAAGTTTATATATAACCCTTAGACGCATTAATTATACAGAGGCATCTAATATATTTATAAACAGACCCTTCATTGTATTCATATAACAAAATAAGATATGTAAACATAGGGACAAGTATTTAATAAGTCAAATGTGATGCATGCTGAGTACAAAGGTAAATGTTTTTTTTTTTTTTTTAAACTGATTGTTTTTTTTTAAGGTGATTGTATTTTTAATCAATAAACTTTCATTTGTATATATTACTATCGGTTAAGGAAATGATTTGTAGACGCCCTATGAAGGGTGTGTAAACAAAAAATGTGATTTGATTGGTTAGGGGAGGTACATAAGCAGCAGGTTTGTTTGAGTATGTATTACAGCCTGATGAAACGGCTCTGTGTAGGCGAGAAGTGCGTTGCTGGTTTTAAACATTTTAATAAATTTGTTTTATCTGTATCCTGCTGGAGCTGGTCTCCCCTCTTTCCACAAACTGTTTTTCAATTTTTTGAGTGATCGTAGTTTGGTTTATCGATCACCGCCATCACACACCCTCTCGCAATCATCCTGACAATTGGAGTATAGAGAGGAAGGTGTGGATGCACATGGGATCCTGATTGGTTGCACTAATCAAGTGCTCGGCTTGGAACTGCTGCTGCCTTGTGTGGTCTACCAGGCGACTGTGTGGTCCCGGATTGTGGTTTTAGGCACGCCAAAGTTCCACCTCGCTTGTGAGTATTACTCTCTTCACCCCAGTACACTGAACTGTATCGACGATATCACCCTATTTTGGCGCCTTCTTGTCTCCTGCTTTAGGTCTCTCCACTGATCGCATCTATATCGGAAGAGCTGCCTCCATTTCGGACTTTTCGGACTTTCTCATCATTAACCCTGGAGCTCACCTCCTTAGGGTGAATATACCCTTTATCTGCGAATATGAATCTACACAAATGAAAGTTTATGTTTTATTGTCATTACATAGATGTCTTGTTCTTGATTTGGCGTGATGGAGAAAATACTCTGAAAACCTGGATTGACAACCTGAATGAGACAGTACCATTAAATTTCAACATACTGTCAACATCGACACAGTAGACTTTTTGGATGTCAGAGTGTTCAAGACCCATGATGGATTGGGCAACACCCTATTTAGAAAAAGGACTGACTGTAATTCCATCCTGCATGCGAAAAGCTGTCATCAACAAGCTTTAATTCGCAATATTCCAAAAGCACAATACCAGCGTGTAATAAGAAACAACACAGATGAGAACCAAATGAATTTGCAATCGTCAGAAATGACACAGAGGTTTGTCCAATGTGGATACAACAAGAGGAGTCTGCGTGAACAACAGGAATCAGCTTTATTATCCCAAGATGAACAGACCCCCCCCAGAATAGTAACAGGAACCCACGGCTTACGTTTGTCACCACGTATAGCCCAGATCAATACCATATTGCGAAAGCAATTAAAGATGAATGGAAAAAACTCCAAAGTGATCCTACATTGCCATTTATGGAGTGGTTGGCACCCAGATTGGCTTATCATAGAGGTAGGAGCCTGAGGGACATGCTGGTTAAGATGGATATTCCCTTGAAGAATGAGAAAGAAAGTTGGTTGCTTTAAATGCATCAGTTGTGTCACATGTAACAGCATGCACACAGGAACTACATTTCAACATCCTGATTGCAGAAAGAAATATCAGATCAAATTCTTCCTCATGTGCACCACCCAGTTTATTGTGTACCTTCTTAATTTTACACAGGAAAGACGACTGATGATGCTAGAGTAAGGATGGCGAATCACCGCTCCAGCATTAGAACGACTCTGAAGATGGGAAAGGTGGAACATCCGATGGCTCATCACTTTTTGGATGCAGGGCACACTGAGTGACTTACGTTTTAGGATTATTGACCATGTGCCGGTTTTGAGAAGAGGCGGTAATAGAGCCAAAATACTTTTGAAAAAAGAAGCTCGATGGATATATGAACTTTGTACTTTAGCTCCAAGAGGCTTGAATGTCCAGATGGGTTGGCAAAGCTTTTTTTGAAGTGAAGACAGACACACCATGGTGTATGACAGCTTGTTGATCCATTCTGTGTAAGTTTTTTTCCTACACTTGAGAGTCCATGTTTTCATTCTTGACATTAATAATAATTGCTTTATTGTGTATAGTCAGTATGACATAAGATATATTCGATAATACTGTGAGAGCACATATTTATCGTTTGGCACAGTGCTCCCTGCTTTTTCAGTCCTAACAATAATATAGTACATCTGATGGAAGATGTGTGAGGTGTTTTTAATTATTGTTTTTAAGGATGTTATGTCTTAAATGTATCAGTATTTTGCACATATTCACATTGACACGTCATAGATAATTGTAGACCATATCCCCCCAAGATACACAATCTCTTGGTTTGGTCAGATTACAGTAGCAGGATTGCTCATTTAATTGACATGTGTGTGGAGGCTATATGTATGTTACATATGTGGTGCAGTATCGCTAGGATTCATAGGGTGATTAGACATAGGTATCCCCTTGTAATAAGGATCATAGAACACATAGGGATGTTTTTTGTCTCTTTCTTAGGCATTTTGGTATATTGGTGGTGGGGACCTGTTTGTGATTAGGGTATACATTTGGCCACACAACCATTGTGTTATGATTGTAAAGATATTCGGACCACTATAGATTGCCATTATATATTCTTTGAATATGGTATGGTCTAGATATATTCTTGTCTGTAGATATGAATTGTTTTATTTGCTGACACTCACCATTACATTGAGGTTGTGGCTTGTATGGTCCTAGACTATTGTGAGGACTAGCTGGGATCTGGATCTGGAAATGTGAGGTGCATTTAAGTTGTTGTAGTGTCTGACATAATAGACATATCAAGTCTTGGGGCCGTCAAGTTTGTTCTTGTGTGCGTGTTGATTTTTTACTGTGATCAGGTAATGGTGATATGTGGGATATAACCCTATGATTGAGCCCATGATCTTGAACAGGTTAAGCTTGGTAATATGATTTCTGGGTCCGAGAAATTTTGTATAGCACTCATTGTTATAGCTCTCAATTGTATATCTTATATGTGTTAGTATTTTGCACAGTGTGAGAATATGCACAACCCCCTTAGGCGGAGCTGAGGTGGCAGCAGCTTAGTTGGATATAGTGGTTTGCTACGTCTCAAATCAGCTTATTAATATGATTATGAATAGAGAGTAGAAATGCGTGATGAGCCATTTTATATCAGAGTATGTTGGAGTATGTTAGGTCTCCACATAGTGCGAGAGTAGGCGTTTCTATGGTGATACACGTAACCCTTCTAAGCCGTAGCGGAGACGGCAGCAGCTTAGCTTGATGTATTGGTTGGATGGCTCAGCCGGGTATAATTTTAATAGGACTGTGAGCATTAAGTAGAGATGCGGGATGAGCCCCTTAGAGGATTATGGTGATTACACACTTTTGAAATGGCACGGTAAATATCTGGAACGATGCAATATGAGAGTGTCATATTTGCCTGCTTGGTGTGACGGGTTGGCATCGCATGAGGGTTGTGTTTTGTGTTTGTTTTGGAACATGTAGGAGGCGTGTGATGATTGTTCAGTGAGCAGTGATCCTGGCCAATTACAATAAGGGATTTGTGATACCGGGTCCAATACGCATGATTCCCCTTCCTGCGGTATTGTTGATAGGGGATGTTGTGATTTGCCACCGTAGCCATGTACTATATTGACTATCGTAGAAGTGTGTTATATTGCACATTGCATATAGGACTGAAGGAAATAGTTGGGTTCTGATGAGAAGGCTATACCCGGTGTGTGGTGATCACATTATGGCTGTACTAATGATGTACCATCAATGTTTACATACGGGTTTTTGGAGATGTGGAGTTTGAATGAACTGACCAATCATCAACCAGGGGCTTGACGTCTTTACTCCTATCAGGGCTTTTGTTGTCCTCCACATATGGTTTTTAACGATTCAGACTTATAGATATTACGATCATGATCAAAGTATACTTAGGGGATAGGAGTTTCACATTTGTCTGGTATTAACACTATCGTTATGGACACACCTATATTATTCAAATATGACTATATTCACATTGTTTATGACCAGTATTACAATAATTGTACGTCTATGTCTTTTTGAACACGGCTCACTTTGATTGGTAGTCTACTAGGGGAGTGGTTTGTAGGCCTATAAAAGTTTCATTTTCTCACTTGTTTTTTGTCAGAGGAAGGGACGCTGTTGGTCCCGAAACGTCACAATAAAGTTTGGATTTAACACTGATGTCTACAGTCCAGTGAGTGCTTTACTATTTGAAATTATATATATATATATATATATATATATATATATATATATATATATATATATATATATATATAAAAACACACATCAGATCTTTTTTTGAAGATTTTTTGTGATATGCTGTGTTGTCACATTTTTTTTAAATATTGCATTTGATTCTTTGTATACTTTGTTATTTTATAACCAAAATTTGTAATGCTAAGAGATTACTTATTCCCACACATGACTTTACACAGTTTTCTAGTTTAAAGCAATATTACTACATTAGAAAAAATGTGCTATAACCCACTTGCTTTATAAGTGCATTTGTGATGAGTTAACACTACATATACATTGCTTGGGGACAATTTAACATAAATATTCCAATCCTTTAGAAAACGCTTTTCCAGCACCTTTTCACTGTATTTTTAGACATTTTGAATTTGAAAGCGTTGATATTTTGATAACCTGTTAATGCCTGTATTTAACCCCTTATGCCTATTGGACGTAGGTACCACTTCACAGGGTACTTTGCTCAGCATAAGTCCAACCTTCTGCCTCATGCTGCTGTCCTCGCTGTCAGCTTTGACAGTTAAGACCGTAGCCAGGGGCAGAAGGCATTTGCCTTCATAAGGTAAGGGAGCATTGATCGTTTTTCCTTTACCATATGAAGGCAGATTGCTAATGTAGACAGCGACCCTCTGCCAGGAAAATTAGAAGTATGGAGCGCAGCTGCAATTAGCAGCCTGTTTCTCTTTCTGTCAGATTTTTTCTTAATCCAAGGAGTTATATTAATTCCAATGGGAAAATTTAATCTAATGTATTTGAATAGTTTTGATAAACAAACAAACATTTTCTTTGCTGCCACACATGTGAGAATTTTGATGTATTAGAATAGTGGTCAATTTTTAGTAATGATATGATTTAAACTAGTGTTTCTTAATTTTAGTCCTCAAGGAATACTAACAGGCCAGATTTGTAATGCACTTCTTGTTCTATTAAGTAGCACAATTGCAGTAACAGTCTTAACTGCATTAAATCAGGCAAATTATTTAATGCTAGTCTGTTAGGGTTTCGTATGAATTGCAAATGAGAAAAGCTAATTTAGACCAAACTTGTTTGCACCCCATTTTGGACAAACATTTTACTTTACTAAGATGCAATTGAAAAAAGCTCCTGAGCATGTTCAACTGTAAAAAACCTCCCACTTTATACTTGTTAAACTAGACAATTTTCAACATCTCATTTCTTTATTATTATTATTATCAATATTATTTATTTTTAAAGCATCTTCAAATTCTGTATCCATGGGTGGGTGTTAGCTTTTGATATAGGTTGCAATTGCGGAAGTGAGACAAGGTACTTCAAATTTTATTTTGTTAGGAGAAAATTGTTGAAACTTCTTTAAATAGGTCGGTTTTTAAAGAGAGCTTAAACTGTTCAAGGTGTCTGATGGAGTGGGGGTAGAGAGTTGCAGTGAATTCAAGAGAATAGGAACTGCACATGAGAATTCTTTGAAAAGAGAGAGAGAAATAGTAATAGTAGACATTGATTGATAGTGTAGTGACCCCTAGTGGGAATTGAGCCTGGCAGGGATAAGAATGTAAAAGATAGTATGGAGGTGCAACAATGTTGCAGTTTAAGGGGAGTGACTCACCTGGGGTTTAAGAGCAGATGTTCTGGAGAGTTCTGCCTCTTTCCTGCGGTGTTCTTCCCAAAGTTGGAGTTGCTGAGATTGTTGTTTGACATGGATCATGCCAGGCGAGTGTCTGTTCCTCCTAAACGATTCAGGGATGGGTGCCCAGGCGGGAGCAGGGTCCCTGTAAATGAAAAAAGATTGGTTAATGTGGAAGTGACCCTTTCAACTCAAGGGGGGGGGATATCCCGTGTGGGCAGGGTTCTAGGGCCCCCTCTCCCATTCCTCCAGATTCCCCATCCTTATATGAGGTGGTTGAGTAGAGTTTAGGGGAGTTTGAGGAAGGTGAGGTAATGGAGGAACCTGAGCATGTGAATTTGGATGATGCCCCAGAATCTAGGCCTAGTGGCCTGGGGTCCAGGACTCATCCTGCGCCTGGGCCTAATTCCATGCTGAGCATTGCTCTGTCAGCAGGTGTGCAGGCCCTGCCTACCAAGGCTGCAGCAGGGGTGGCTTCGCTCCTGCAGGCCTTGGTGGTGATGGTCTTACCAGGGAGTGAGCCTTTTCTGTTTGGGCCTAATATGGGGCCTAATGTAGGGCCTGGTGTGGGGCCCAGTTTTGGGCCTAATTGGCCCGGGTTTGGGCCTCCTGTGGGTATGCTTGGTGGGCCTTCTGTGTCAGGGCCTATGCCACACATTGGGGCTAGTCTCTGGCCTACTCAGCCTGGTTTTGGCCCTTCCATGGGTCCAGCCGGATGGCCGGGATTGGCAGGGTCCATAGGGCCTAGTGTGGGGCCTGGTTTTAGGCCTTACATGAGTCCGGCCTGGGGGCTTGCGGTGGCCTCTTCTGGTCAGGCCTGTTGCTAGCTATGAGGTAATGAGGTGCGCAAGACTTCCAGTGACATCTGGCGGTCAGGATGTTGTGCACTGAGGCCCCGCCCCTTCTGGTGACCAACTTCTGATTCATCATATGGAGGTGGCGATTGACCTGAGAGGCCATGGGAGAGAGCACAGTCGTCGGGGCAGCAGGAGTGGTGCTCGCAGGAGTGGGTCCTCGTGCAGGTGAGACGGGAGTACCGGGGTCGAGGGTCTGCTCCGTGGGTGGTGGCGTGTGTGCAGTAGCTTTGGGGCCTGAGATCACAGTGAAAAGCAGTAGCAAGTAGCATGGAGCGTAGTGAGCAGCAACAAGGGTTTCCAGAAGCAGAAATAGGCTGTGTGGTGATAAGCCTAAAGGAAGCCTGGCAGGAGCTGAATAGGCAGCGGGGGTGCAAATTAGTAGCGGGCATTGTCCTCTGAGTGAGCAGAATATGGTGGCAGTGTCTGTTAATGGTATGGATGCGGCAGCTTTGGGGCAACCTGGGCAAGCAGGGGGGCATCAGGCATTAATACCGTCTGGTCTGTTGCAGTGGTTGCAGCTTTTGTTGAATAATTGGAGTGTGCTGGGGGGTCAGTTGGCTTCAGCTGGGAGTGTGAGTGTTGCTGACAGTGCGAGTGCAAGTGGGACAATGCTCAGAGACCCTGGTACTCCTGATTTATCTGTTGTTTTGCAGGCTCCATCTACAACAGGGAGTCGAGTGGAAGATACTAGGACGGCCAGGTCCCTTTCTCTTAACCAGGCGGCCAACGAGTTAGCTGGTATGTCTGAGGCATTACCCTCTACATCAACTGTGAAGTTAGCCCCTTCTGGTGGAGCTGTTGGGACTTCTGGAACTGGTGAGTCATCTGGACTTACACTCGGGGCAGGGATTCAGACTCATCATCAGATTAAGGGTCTGATAGTGACCAGTCTTTTGCTCTAGAAGGCAAGGATAAGCGCAGGATGTTTAGATTGCTGAACAAGATAGCGTCAGGTCAAGGGGCGCAGGCTGTAAGGCAGAAGGTAGGGACCAGGCAGGCAGAAAACCCCAGTATGTTAGCAGTGCCAGTAGTACCCAGACAAGGGAGTGTAGGACGTAAAGTGGTGTTGCATGGAGATATTATCCATGCTAGGTACACTGCATTTATGGCCATTTAAAGACAAAGGTCATAAATAAAATACCGGAAGGCAAATACGTGAATGTATTTGAACTTTCTATGGAGGCCTATAGGCAGAAAGAGAAGAGCAAGGGTGGGACAGGTCCAAAGAAGTTCAAGTGGCCAGACACATACCTGGGGTGGCATTGCTGCTTCAGGGTGCTGGGGGCTTGTTTTTTGGAGAAACGCCCTTATCAAATGCAAGCAGTCATAAAGTATATGGATACTATTGACTGTATCTGTCAGAAGTACAAGGAGTGGGCGTGGCATGACTATGACACCGAATTTTAAAGAAAGATGGTAGGGAACCCTCTGTTGAACTTTGGCATGACAGATATGCACTTGTGACCTAGATTAGGAGCTGAACATTCGCATTTGCCCCCGGGGTCTCCTTCAGGTTCACAGAGGTCCTTTTCCAGGGTTAGGCGTCATGGTCATGAGTGCTGGAAGTTCCAGGATTGCCAGTGCGATCGGGTTACGGCATGCTCCTTTTGGCACAACTGCAAATTTTGCGACTAGGTAGAATGCTAGGCCCCTTTGCAGAGTTACCAATTAAGAATTTATTAGAGTCCCCACTAGGTGTTGTACCCAAGAAAGAGCCAGGAAAGTTTCACCTGATTCAACACCTGTCTTATCCCATAGGCGCATAAGTCAATGATGCCATTGACCCGGAATTGGCCTCAGTGCATTACAAGTCCTTTGATGAGGCGCTGTTGGTGGTGTGGCGGGCTGGGATTGGTGCTGAGTTGGTGAAGCTGGATATTGAGTCGGCTTTTCATTTATTGACATTGCATCTGGCTTCCTTTCAGTTAATGGGGTGCAAATTGCAAGGGGAATATTATGTGGATAGGTGCCTCCCCATGGGATGTTTGCTGTTGTGTGCACTATTTGAGATGTTTAGCTCATTCTTGCACTGGGCAGTGGTGTCAGTAGCTGAGGATAATGTGGGGGCACATTATTTGGATTATTATCTCTTGGTGGGCACACCAGGATCGGGAAGTTGTGATAGCCTAATGGGAATCATGCGATTTATTATGGCGAAATTCGGAGTGCCGTTAGTGGAGGAAAAACGCAGGGGCCTTGTACGCGCCTGACGTATCTTGGTATATAAATTGACATGGAGGCCGAGTTGTGCCGCCTGCTGAGTGAGAAAGTGCAGAAGCTCCTGGAAGCAGTTTGGGTGGCTGCTGCAGGAAAATGGTTGCAGAAAGATGCTGCAATTTTTGCTTGGCATGTTAAATTTTGCCTGCAGGGTTATCCCTATGGGCAGTGTATTCAACAGACGAATGTAGGGATACCTGGGGCCTGCTAGGGCAGGCAGAATACGGGTTACCAGGGATATTATCAAGGACGTGTAAGTCTGGGACAATTTCTTGACAGGTTTTAACAGGGTGTGTCTTTGGCCTAAGCGGAAAGTTACGAGTCAGGAATTGCAGATTTTTACCGATGCGGCAGGAGAATTCGGCTTTGGGCATTTTTCGAGGGGAATGGTGCACAGGGCCATGGCCAGCGGAGTGGCATGAGCAGGGTCTTACAAAAACTTGACCCTGCTTGAGCTATTCCCCATTGTTGTGTCAGTGGAGCTATGGGCTGAGCAGCTTAGAGATAGGGTGGTCTTGTTCTTGTTTGATAACCTCAGCATGGTACATGCTGTCAATAACTTGTCTGCCGGTACCCCTGTAGTGGTAAGATATTTGCACTTTCTGGTCTTGCGTTGCCTCTGTGACAATATTCACTTCTCGGCACATCATGTGCCAGGGGTGGATAATGTGGTAGCGGAAGCTTTATCTCATTTCAAATGGGAACAATTTTGGAAGTTAGTTCCCGATGCTGCTGCAATAGGACTGACCTGTCCTCATTTTCTCTGGCAGCTAGTGGAAATGGGGGAGCCATTCTGTCGCTAGTGTGTTCAGCCTTAGCTAAGGGCGATTTGGGCAGCCTATCTATCCCATTGAAGAGCATGGGAGGAGTTCTGTAAGGGATAGCTCACAGGTAATGTTGCTTGAGTGGCTGTCAGTGCTTAGGGTAAAGGGACCGCACAAGGGGGCCATTCTGGCATGATTGCCGGCCCTTTCATATTTTTATAAGCTGGCAGCGGTCCCAGACCCAACTGGGTCATTTTTGGTGAAACAAATAATGCGCGGCTGGGGGTGCACAGAAATTATGGTGCCTGATGTCAGAGAGCTGATCACGAGTGAGCGCCTCATGCAGCTCTTACTTGGGTTACAAACAGTTTGTTCATCCTCGTATAAGTGCTCTCTGTTTCGGGCAGCTTTTGTTCCGGCATTTGCGGACGTGTTGCACGTGAGCAAACTGGTAGCCCCGGCGGCTCGGGTGTCAGGGAAAGGTGTTCTGCTTCAGCATGTTAGAGTGTATGAGTCAGCAGTTCTACTTTTTGTCCCCCGGTCTAAGATGGACCAGGATGGTAAGGGCACTTGGGTGACATTGGCCGGGAAAGGTGGTGGTATCGCCTGTCTGGTCCGGGTGTTGTCCGAGTTTGTGAAGGTACGCTCTACAGGGGGGAGGCAGTTTGTAATCCACATGGATGGTTCTTCGCTGTCGGTCTACCAGTTCTAAATGGTGCTGAGGGCAGTGGTTGTAAGCATAGGCCTCAATCCGTGTAGTATAGGGATGCACTCCTTCAGGATTGGCGCAGCAACATCAGCAGCGGCGGAAGGGCAGTCTGCTGAGGGTATTAGATGCTTAGGGAGATGGCGTTCAGACAGGTACAAGCTGTATGTTAGGCCATTGTCGCAATAGCTTGTGGTGTTTTTGTTTGTATCTATAGTTAGCAAGTTTCATTATTGTTTTTTCAGGTTCTGCTCCAGGGGCTGTGCACATATGGATAGTGGGTCATTTATATGTCCGCTGGGTGGCCATTTGGGCTGCCACTTCATCAGCAGTTAAGTTTCCCTTCAGCCAAGGCATCGGTTAGATGGTTGGGTCGTAAGGAGATGCGCTGGCGTGAGGTCCCGGATTTGCTCCAGGATGTGCATAGGCGATGGGGTAGGCCCCAGATAGTGGTGTTGCACTTGGGAGGGAATGATTTTGGTGAGACCCCAGTTTTGGATCTCATCAGAATCATTCAGACTGATATAGCCTAGTTGAGAACATGGTGCCCAGGTATCCACGTGGGGTGGTCCAATATGGTGGCTCGGCTGCACTAGAGGCACTTAGGTTCAGCGGGTGCAGGATTAAAAAGAAGGTCAACAGATAAGTGGGGAAGACTGTATGCGGATTGCTGGGGTTTGTGGTTTGGCACCCTAATCTGCCCACCGACCAGAAGGTCCTATACCGCCCCAATAGTGTGCACTTATCCGAGGTGGGTTTAGACCTATTCATAATTTGAAAGCGGCTTTGGCCACTCAACTTTAAGTTGTGTGTGAGGTGGCGGCAAGAGTCTCTTGTTTTTGTAATGGTGATGAGAGTTAGAGGCCTAATTTGAATCTTTGGGGTGAAGTGATTGGTCAGGCTGGAGGAAAGGCAACATCACTAGGTCCAAGCCTAGGGTGCCTTTTCCTCTCAGGTAGGCTAACCAGGAGAACTTCTCCTAACCCCCTTGACTAACATCCGATGGGGCGGAGTCATTCGGGGGACTCCATCATATACTATCACAAATGTGGGCCTCTACCTCCCAATGTAGGAGTTAATTGTAGGGACTCATGCCTGCCAAGCATATTTGCATATGCGGTCGGTTACCGAGTAACATCCTATGGGGACCATTCACACTAGTTTAATTAAGTTATGGTCTTCCTCCTTCTCTGTTGTCGTGTCCATTATTTTGGGGAATTGATGGGGGTAAAAAAGTTATTAAGTTAAGTTTGAGTTATTCACTGGTATCCCGAGTAGGCTATTCAGTCCTTATGAAGAGGCCAGCTCAGGGATTATTTTGAGATGAGCAAGGAAATATAGTTGTGAGTTTTATAAATACTTTGTAGGTTAGTTTCAGTAGTTTGTATGCTATAGCTTATGGGTGCCAATGTACACCCTAGCAGAGTAGGGAGTGCACTGATTCAGGACACAATCTCAGGATTTTATCTTTTATCTGTACCCCTAGACAATTTTTATTAATCCTAGACTAATGGACTACAGATGACACAGTGCACTGAGAATTTTGTTCAATAATTATTTAGATGTAATTTAGAGAGAGTCTTGAAAATGTTTCTAACAATGTAAGACCTGCATCATTACACATAAACATGTAGAAAAATAGGACCCTTGTTCAACACTAAAATTTATGTTTTTTGTACAATTTAAAAACACAGAATGTGATATGTAGTAATAAACACATGGGACAGTGGCATTATAGGAGTGTCAAAATAAAAAAGGCCTTTATTTGAGCTGTATTAGAAAAATGCAAAGCTTTATTCATGCTTGCATTTTTAATGTAGCTTCAGTAAAGGCTAGAAGTTTATTTGCAACATTTATACTCAAACATGAGCGTCCGGAGGGGGGGGGGGGGCAAGGGAGGGCATTTGCCCCCCCCCCCCTGAAATATTGCTTCAGGTAAAATGCCAGGAACACATTTGCAAGCACACAGCTAGATTAAATGACTCTTCCATTTTTCTTTTAAAATAGTTGTGTGCTGCAAAAGTCAGTAGTGGATTGCACATTACTCACAGACTTTTTTTTTTATAATACCAGCCAAGGAGGAAGGATTGACATGCAGCAGCAACATACTCAGTAACTATATCGTGTGGCAGGCAGTGTACACAGCTAGCTCCTGATACCGGCCGTGTGAGTGTAAGATGCCCCGCCCACTTGTGTGTCTGATGTGCAGGGCTGAAAGTACTCCTCTGCGGCCACTGCCGCAAGTAAAAATACCATATCCCTGCCTTTAGATTGTTCATGTCTGCAGCTCATTCCTGAAATTAGCACAGAAAGTCAGAGATTGCCTGTTACACTAGTTCCATTTTCAGCCCTTTCCTCTGGGCTTCCCCCCTCTGCCTTTCCCGCGTGTGATGCTGTTATTGTCACAGGAATTAGCACAGGCATGAGCAAACTGAAGTCAGAGCACTGAGCACTCACAAGGCAAGAGCATGGGGTTTTGGTATGCATAGTCCACTATTGCCCTTAATGTGATCAGTAATATTTATTGTGAAGGAATTAGTGTAGTAATTAACAGAACATTGTCAGAGATATTTACATATGAAAGACATTTGAATGTACGTTTGAGAAAACCTTATAGATATATAAAATATATTAAAAACACTTATTTAGCTAAAAGGGGAGGCGTGGGGCTCAGTATCTATGTTATGTGTGATTAAAACAAAATTAAAAATAATCAGCATAATGCTTTTGAAAATTACACATATATTTTTGTATTTATCCCCTTGTGCTATGCCAACCCCTGCACATTCGCGGCCAATCGGCCACGAGCAGGAGGTGTCAATCATCCCGATCGTATCTGATTGGGATGATTGCTATCTGCCACCTTTCCAACAGCAGGTTACTTTTCAGCACTCTGTGAGGTTGTTTATCCGTGCAGGCGGCAAGGGTCCATACCAAAAACCCAATAATAAATAGAAAGTTCAAGCTGCAGCAGCACTGTATAAAAAGATATTTTATTTATGCCAAAAAGTTAATACAGTATTAACTTTTTGGCATAAATAAAATATCTTTTTATACAGTGCTGCTGCAGCTTGAACTTGCTATCTGCCACCTCAGAGGTGGTAGATGAGTTAAAGAGCAGCTTCTTAACATTTGTTTCCGGCGAGCCTAAAGGCTCGCGCGGAAATAGCTGTGCCCCATAGAATCACCTCTCCATACAGGTATTATGACACAAATAGACTGTCTCCTTTTATAACTGGGTAATTTGGTTTAACATGGAAAAATGTGATAGGGGTCTATTTTTCTTATATATTGTATGTATCAATATGTAGCCAATGAGACAGATTGATTTAAGTTGTACATCATACAAGAAGATTTTTTTATTTTTTATGATGATATAATTTGATGTATGATATTATTAGTGATAATTGTTTCATTATTTTGTTGTGCATTCTCTTTCTTTTTTTTCTTTTCTAAAGAAAATTTGCCAGTTTGATTTGTACATATGACAGACTGTTTGTGTACCAAAGATAGCCTAGAACAGTGATGGCCAAAATTGGCACTACAGATTTTTAAGAACTACATTTCCCATGATGCTCGACTGGACTGCAGAGGGCCTATGCATCATGGAAAATGTAGTTCTGAAAAATCTTGGGTGCCAAGGTTCACCATCACTGACCTAGAGCATAACTAGATGGGTCTGTATGCATGTGAAGGCCTCAGTTTGTATTTATCAGACTGTTTCTATCAAATCTCACCAGGAGACAAATCACACAACATTTTTGGGTTGTAAATTTTACTTTTCTAAAAATTTTTGAGGGACCTCACAGTACTGAGGAGACTTCTTAGATAATATCACGAAACTAGACGTTTAGATCATCAGGTCCTAAGTGTGTAAATGATATATATAAGTCTGTTGTTGCTATATGTGTAATGTCATTGAGGCCTATTTCTTAAAGGTCTGTCGGACCTGATCAGACAGTGCGGATCAGGTCCGCCAGACCTCGCTGCATGCAGAGAGCAATACGCTCTCTGTATTCAGCATTGCACCAGCAGCTCTTGTGAGCTGCTGGTGCAACACCGCCCCCTGCAGATTCACGGCCAATCACCTGCCAGCAGGGAGGTGTCAATCAACCCTATCGTACTCGATCAGGTTGAATTGTGGCGATCTCTGTCCGCCTGCTCAGAGCAGGCGGACAGGGTTATGGAGTAGCGGTCTTTAGACCGCTGCTTCATAACTGCTGTTTCTGGTGAGCCTGCAGGCTCGCTAGAAACACGGGCCCTCAAGCTCTGTTCAGAGCTTGAAAAATGGGCCTCTTTCTGTTTTTTATGTTGCCTGTTCATCTGTCAATAAGTAAGCATAGAAGTTCATGTTGGTCTGCATATAAGTAATAGATGCGTGCATTAGTTTTCTGACGTTGGTCAAAAACATGACACATTTTTCCATGTTTATTGCATTTGTCTGAAAACAATAAAGAAAAACACTTTTAAGAGAACAAAGAAAAAAATATAATGGGAGTAAATTAGAAAGTTGCTTAAAATTACATGATCTGAATCACGAAAGAAAAAATTTGGGTTCAGTGTCCCTTTAAGCTTCCCTATTGTTAGCTAGTCTTGACCACACTAAAAAAATTAAAAATATATTTTTTTGTGTTGCTGCTGGCTTGTAGCAGTAACACTAACTACTCCTTTAAAGGGACAGTCAAGTCCAAAAAAAAACTTTCATGATTTAAATAGGGAATGTAATTTTAAACAACTTTCCAATTTACTTTCATCACCAATTTTGCTTTGTTCTCTTGGTATTCTTAGTTGAAAGATAATTCTTGGAGGTCCATATGCTAATTTCAAAGGACCTTGAAGACTGCCTCTAATCTGATTGTATTTTGACCACTAGAGGGCATTAGTTCATGTGTTTCATACAGATAACATTGAGCTCATGCACGTGACTTTACCCTGGAGTGAGCATTGATTGGCTACATTGCAAGTCTGTCAAAAGAACTGAAATAAGGGGGCAGTTTGCAGAGGCTTAGAAACAAGGCAATCACAGTGGTAAAAAGTGTATTTCTATAACTGTGTCGGTTATGCAAAACTGGGGGATGGGTAATAAAGGGATTATCTTTCTGTTTAAACAACAAACATTCTGGTGTTGACTGTCCCTTTAACTTTATTTCAGTTTAAAGTGTTAAAGAGACATAAAACCCAAATTTTTTCTTTCATGATTTAGATAGAGAATACCATTTTAAACAACTTTCTAATGTACTTCTATTATCTAAATTGTTCCATTCTCTTGATATTCTTTCCTGAAAAGCATATCTAGATAGGCTCAGTAGCTTTTGATTGGTGGCTGCACATAGTTGCCTCATGTGATTGGCTCACCCATGTGCATTGTTATTTCTTTATCAAAGGATATCTAAAGAATAAAGCAAATTAGATAATATAAGTAAATTGGCATGTTGTTTAAAATGTAATTCTCTGTCTGAATCATGAAATCATTTTTTTGGGTTTCATGTTCCTTTAAGGTCCAAATAAAACATTCATGATTAGAATAAAAAAAACTTTACAATTTGCTTTTATTTTTAAATTTGCTCTGCTATCTTTGCTGAAGAGTAAAGCTAGGTAGGTTGATAAGAGCATGCACATGTCTTAAAGGGACACTAAACCCAACATTGTTCTTTCATGATTCAGAAAGAGAATACAAATTTAAACAACAATCCAATTTACTTCTATTTTTTATTTAGCTTCATTTTTTAGATATCCTTAGTTGAAGAAAAAGCAATGCACATGGTGAGCCAATCACACAAGGCTTCTAAGTGCAGCAACCAATCAGCAGCTACTGAGCCTATCTAGATATGCTTTCCAGCAAAGAATATCAAGAGAATAAAACACATTAGATAATAGAAGTAAATTAGAAAGTTGATAAATATTGCATGCTCTTTCTATATCATGAAAGAAAAAAAAATGGGTTTCATGTCCCTTTAACCCCTTAAAGACCGAGGACGTGCAGGGTACGTCCTAAAAAAAAGGCAGTTAACGCCTGAGGAGGTACCCTGCACGTCCTCGGTGTGGAAAGCAGCTGGAAGCGATCCTGCTCGCTTCCAGCTGCTTTCCGGTTATTGCAGTGATGCCTCGATATGGAGGAATCCTGCAATAACCTTTGGTAGCCATCCGATGCAGAGAGAGCCAGTCTGTGGCCCTCTCTGCACCGGAGATCAGTGGCTTTCCTCGTTAGTGGGTGGGAGCCTGTGTGGGAGGCGGGTGGCGGCCATCGATGGCCCTGGTCATGTGGAGGGGGCGGGTTCGTGGGCGGGATGTCCGGGGGCATGCGCAGGCGCACGTGCACGAGGGGACAGGGGCGGGCGCGTGCACCGGGAGGGAGCGGGTGGGAACTGCTACACTACCGAAAAAATGTGTCCCAAAATGAAATAAAAGTGGGGCAAAAAATGTTAAAAAAAAACGATCAGTTAGGTGTTGGGTTTGGTCTGTGGGGGAGGGGGAGGGGAAGCTACACTACAGAAAAAATAAAAATAAATAATAAATAAACATTTATTTTTTGCAAACTGGGTACTGGCAGAACTACCTAATTAACCCCTTCACTGCTAGCCATAATACACGTGTGATGCACAGCAGCATTTAGCGAATTTCTAATTACCAAAAAGCAACGCCAACGCCAGAGAAGCATTTACAACCATTTATGCCATAATTGCACAAGCTGTTTGTAAATAATTTCAGTGAGAAACCTAAAATTGTGAAAAATATAACATTTTTTTTTTATTTGATCACATTTGGTGGTGAAATGGTTGCATGAAATATACCAAAATGGGCCTAGATCAATACTTGGGGTTGCCTACTATACTACACTAAAGCTAAAATTAACCCTAGAAGCTCCCTACATGCTCCCTAATTAACCCCTTCACTGCTGGGCATAATACACGTGTTGTGCGCAGTGGCATTTAGCAGCCTTCTAATTACCAAAAAGCAAAGCCAAAGCCATATATGTCTGCTATTTCTGAACAAAGGGGATCCCAGAGAAGCATTTACAACCATTTATGCTATAATTGCATAAGTTGTTTGTAAATAATTTCAGTGAGAAACCTAAAGTTTGTGAAAAAAATTGTGAAAAAGTGAACAATTTTTTTTATTTGATCGCATTTGGCGGTGAAATGGTGGCATGAAATATACCAAAATGGGTCTAGATCAATACTTTGGGATGTCTTCTAAAAAAATATATACATGTCAATGGCTATTCAGGGATTCCTGAAAGATATCAGTGTCACAATGTAACTAGTGCTAATCTTGAAAAAAGTGGTTTGGAAATAGCAAAGTGCTACTTGTATTTATTGCCCTATGACTTGCAAAAAAAAGCAAAGAACATGTAAACATTGTGTATTTCTAAACTCAGGACAAAATTTAGAACTATTTAGCATGTTTTTTTTTTGGTGGTTGTAGATGTGTAACAGAATTTGGGGGTCAAAGTTAGAAAAAAGTGTGTTTTTATATAATATGTGTGGGTAAGAGGAAAATTACAGCTAAAGACAAACAACGCAAAAATTAAAAAATAGCCTTGGTCCCAAACGGACAGAAAATGGAAAAGTGCTGTGGTCATTAAAGGGTTAAGCACTATATGGCAACAGTGGTTGAAACTATGTGGAACATTTCTAGAAACATTGTTTTAAACACTGCTGCCAGATGGCTAAAAGCATGTGTACACTCCTAAGTTCACTTACTATTATTTTTCACAAAGGATACCAAGAAAACTGTGACTTTAAACTACTGTTCAGCTGCACCTCTGTGGCTCTTAGTATGATTCTTACAGGATAAAGTGTGAGCATGGATTTTTGTTTTACTAATGGATTCTAAGCAACCCCTTAACAATTATCATTGAAACAATGTTTTGGTCTGGGTCTACTAAGTAATTTTCTGTGATCTTGTTCTGTCTCTCTATGTCAATATTTGTTATAGATGTGCATTTTGGGCTTTGGACAAATGCAGCCAAATATGTTATTGGATGAAACAGATGAAAAATGAATGATTGATTTACAAAATTGATCTGTTCGTACGTTTATGCTGTTTAGCGCCAAAAAAAAAAAAAGGTTCAGGAATGGGGAGGAGTTATATTATTTGGTTAATAGGCTCCTTTGTTTGTAATGATGTACAGGGGGTATTGTCATTCCTTTTACCATTGTTCCCTGTCCAATCCTGCTATATTATTAATAATGAGAAAACAAACAAAACCTAGGAGGCACCTCATGGTGTATTATATTTGGGAAATAGATGAAGAGAAACAAACAGGAATAAAAAAGGCTCACTCAGATATGTAGGATGCACTAAATATAAGTGCAATGCAGCTGTGCCGGGTCCTCCGAACTGCCCAGTAAGCTCCCCTCAGGCTACATGAATTTCTCCTCACTACGGCGTCCAGCTACCAGATAGGGCATATAGAAGAAAACTGGATCTCGCTTTTGCATCTGTGTGAATAAAAAAGCATTTTATTAAAATAGTTACACGTTTCTCAGCTTGTAAATAGCTGTTTAAATTTGCTAAATTAAAGAGCTCATCAATTTTTTAAAGAATCAACTGAGGGGAAAAAAATGAAATGTAAATGTAGAGGAATAGTATTATTTTTGTTATGAAGGTAAATTCTGTAGTTACAAAAACCATTGGTTAATCAAACTGTCTATACTACATCATTATCTCAAGCCTTTAAAATAATAATTTGCCTTCTATTCTGAAAGTTAATATTTACATTTGGCAGCAAGAGGGAAAAATATTAAGTCCACAAATTGAATTGTCTATGAAGAACTATGTCTTAGCTAATGTTGTCTTCTGAAATCTACAGTCTCCTATTCCTAAATTTCCCCACCAAAATAACACTCATATGCAGCATTATGTGCAAAAAAAAAAGGAAGATATTTTCTTAGAATAAAATAATCTCAAATGTTTAGGTTTACCAATGAGATACAAGAAGATATCTTGATAACACCAAATCGTTATTATAGGAGTACATATTTTAATTTACAAAAAAATCAGGGCCATGTACAATTGTACATTTTAACAGGTTAAAATGTTCTTTAAATAGAGAAAAAAAAAAAAAATTTTCAACCAATGTCTACAGTTATAAGGCTACATCACTACACAAATAATTGATGTACAATCTACACTGCATTTGAAACACCTCCAGTTTCTAATATGCTTTAGGTGGTTTATTTAGAATGTGATCTTTGGCTGGATTCCTAGGGACCATATGTTACAAATGACAATTGTTGGGATCTGCTGAAACACTGACTTAACTCTACTAACAAACATTTTTTTAATGAGATTTTTAGGAAGATCTGGTGGTACTTAAAGGGACAGTAAAGGCAAGATTAAACTTTCATGATTCAGATAGAGCATGCAATTTTAAACAACTTTCAAATTTACTTCTGTATCAAATGTGCCACGTTCTCATGCTATCTTTTATTGAACAGTAAAACTAGATAGGTTAATAAGAGCTCAAGAGTGTGCACGTGTCTTTAATACTCTACGGCAGCAGTGTTTTGCAGCATTGTATCACAGAGCTACAAATAATGCTGCATAGCACTGCTGCCATGTAGTACTAAATACACATGCACACTCCTGAACTCTTATGAGCCTCCCTAGTTTTACTCTTCAATAAAAGATACCAAAAGAACAAAGCAAATTTGATAACATTCATACACTTTAAAGTTGTTTAAAATTGCATGCTCTATCTGAATCATGAAAGTTTAATTTTTATGCCAGTTCACCAAATTGTAATACAGTACATATTTATGAATTCTACTATTATATTTTCAGCGTCTGAACACTAAGAAATGAATATAATAAAGAGGAAATGGAAACCTAATTACTTTCTGTTTCACAATTATTGACAAGCAAGTTGGTACCTTGTAATTTAACATCAATCAGAAGTTTCAATTGACATCCTTGTTCACACAGAGCTACCAAACAAGGAAAATAAACAAACAAAAAAAGTGCATTTAAAAATGCTTTAATTCACACCACATTGCTCTACAACTAGAGAGGCAGTAAACACTTTGAGATGGCAAAATACAAAAGTTTAATTAAGCATAGCCCAACAACTTTACAATATACTCTCATTATTCTTTTTGCATTGGATGTAACTATAAATTATGGGTTTTCCAGGTCTGAGAGCTCAAAGTGCACATGGCAGACTTTGCAAGCCTAACACTGACAAATCTGTAATCTAATCGGCCCCAGCAGAGATAAAGGGGCCGATTTATTATATGGTGGTCGGACATGATTTGCTGTAGCGAATCATGTCTGCCCGACATCAATAAGTGCCAACGGCATACGCTGTTGGCATTTTGTATTGCACAAATATTTCTGGTGAAATGCTTGTGCAATGCCGCCCCCTGCACATTCATGGCCAATCGGCCACTACCAGGTGGTGTCAATCATGATGATTGCAGTCCGCCACCTCAGAGGTGGCGGACGGGTTAAGGAGCAGCGGTCCTATGACCGCTGCTTCTTAACTCCTGATTCCTGCGAGCCAAAAACATACGCTGCTTAATAAATCATCCCCCAATTATTAAATGCTTACAAAAATGCTGTGGCCAGCTGTGTCTACTCCAGTAGTCCTGATTGGTTCTTCCAAATAAGGCAAGTCGTGGATGGAGTTTGGCTATTGACAGGTTGGAAGAAATGGTGTTTCCCATTAAACGGACATGAAACCAATTTTTTTTGTTTTCATTTTTTGGAAACAGCTTGCAATTTTATAAATGTTTCCAATTTACTTCTATCAAATTTGCTTTGTTCTTATGTTATTCTTTGTTGATGACATACCTAGGTAGGTAGTGTGCAAATGCCTGAAACATTACATGAAAGGAAATAGTGGTCCCATTTAGTGCTCCTGCTAATTATTATTATTATGTTATTATTATTCTTTATTTATAAAGCGCCAACAGATTCTGCAGCGCTATCCATGGGTACAAAGATAAAAGTACAGTACAATAAAATATAAAAGACACCAGACAACGTTTAACAAACAAACAGAGGGGGAATTGAGGGCCCTGTTCCCGTGGGTAGGTAGGGAGTGGGGACTGCAAAGGTGGGAATGATGTTAGTGTGGAGTTAGATGGGGGCAGCTATTAGGCAAGTGGAATTCATTTGTTACTGATTTGGCGATTGGCTTCCCTGAACAAAAAGATCTTTAGGGAGCATTTAAAGAGAGAAAGGCTAGGGGAAAGACTGACAGCTCTAGGAAGTGCATTCCAGATGGTTGGTGCCGCACAAGAGATAACTATGGCAAAACTGCTGTCATATAGTATTGCAGACGCATGCACACTCCTGAGGTTACCTCCCTGCTTTTCAACAAAGAATAGCAGGAAAACAAAGAAACTTTGATAATAGAAGTAAAAAAAAATGGGGGTTTTATGTCCCTTAAACTTCAAAAGCAAACCCAACATACATTTTGTCTTGGCAACCTGCTGGTTTTTCCCCACAAGCCCTTTTTTTTAAAAATTACTCCTGACTTGGCACCAGCAGCAAGGCTGGGGTAAACTCATTGTGGGTTCATCAAACACATATGTACATATTTATTTTTATATTTTAATCAGAGTTTCCACATTTAAGTCATAGGAAAGTCAAAATTAAGACACTTTTAAATTCTATATTAAATGTATTAAATTATATATTAAATATATTAAACTATTTTTAAATGTGCTTTGTTCTCTTAGTATCCCTTGTTAAAAAAGAATATGCACATATCCTACACTAGTGGGAGCTAGCTGCCGATTGGTGTCTGCACACATTTGTCTCTTGTGATTGGCTAACGACATGTGTTAAGCCAGTTGCCAGTACTCCAATGATGTTCCTTCAGCAAAGGATACCAAGAGAATGAAGCAATTTTGATAATAGATGTAAATTGAAAAGTTGTTTAATATTGCATGTTCTATCCAAATCATGAAAGAAAATGTTGGGGTTTCCTGTCCCTTTAACAAATATTCCAGCCAAACCACAAGGGTCCCTGTTGTTTTTTAATAGACAAACCATGGTCCTGGTCCAAAATAATCCTGGAGAGTTAAAGGGACATAATGGTCAAAAAAGAAATGTGCATGAGCAGATTTCAATTTAGAATAGAAGCAGTTTTGCAATATGCTTGAATTAGTGAAACTTATTACTATTAAGGATGCACAGCCAATAACGCTATACATACAAGCGTTCAAAGAGAGAGAGAAGTTTTAGGTGTATCATCAGAGGCGTAACTAGAAACCACAGGGCCCAGGCGCAAGAATCTAAGAAGGACCCCCCAAAACAAAGTGAATTTGATACATATCTTTTTTTTTTTTTTTTTTACATTTAACACAGAAAAAAAATGTGAATCAGATTACATGTCTACAAAAGGAGGTACCCTGCGTCCACAGTCTGTGAGATGGTCTGAGCCCCCATTACTGTATATAGTGACACTGTTTAACCCACCAGTACTGTATATAGTGACACTGTTTAACCCACCAGTACTTTATATAGTGACACTGTTTAACCCACCAGTACTGTATATAGTGAGTCAGTGACACAGTCTGTAATCTGCCGGTGAGATGGCTGGCCTGACCCTACCCACCCCGGTACTTTATAAAGTGACCACAGCAGTCTGTGACATGGTCCAGCCCCCCATACTGTATATAGTGGTACTGTATAGACTCACACAGTTTACCCCCACCCCTCCCATGCTGTAGTAACAAGGTCTGTAATTTGCTGGTTCCACAAACATACACACATACATGCATAAATACACACACAGTCACATATACACACACACACATACATGCATAAATACACACACAGTCACATATACACACACACATACATGCATAAATACACACACAGTCACACACACACACACACACACACACACATAAACACCAATGGGTAAAACAGAAACACAGACCCCTATAGTCAGAGACACTAGTAAAACATCATGTCACAGTCACATTATATCAGTGCAGGCAGTGGCAGGTCAACGTTTTTTTTTTTTTAAGCTGGGCCCCCACCCTTGCCCAGTCGCAATTGTACCCTCTGCACCCCCTGTAGTTTCGTTCATGTGTATCATGCCAAAGATAGCAGTTTATGTTACACAAGCCACAGAATACTGTATAATCAGGGGTGGTGTGTGAAATTGAATGCAAGGGGAATACACTGCATATGTACATATGTTTCAGAAACAGTAATAGCTTTTTCCAAAAGCATTTTTTATAGAAATGATTCTTATTGAAATTAACGCTATTATAAAATGCTTCAATTGAAAATTGAAATCCACTCATGCATATTTTAATATTGACCATTTATGTTATGTTCCTTGAAGTATAAAACCAGTTTGGCCTGAGGTGTACATATATGTATGTGTGTATATTGTTTGCTTCTATCACTGTTTAATCTCACAATACAATATTTTTATGTAACTGTATATCTAAATATGCCACTCAGCTACTTCAGTTAATGTGAGCATGGTTGTATTCATACTTATATAAACTAGGTGCAAACCTATTGCATAAATAACAATCAGATGTATATTACAAATGTACAACATATTTCCCCTATAGTAGTAATTTACTGTTCCAAAACCAATTCCCACTAGAGTTCTCCATGCACTGGAGTTCTCATTCCAGTACCAGCAGGAGAGGTCTCTTCCTCCATATTCTTAATTAGGTAGGATTTTAATAATATTTTGCCAAATATAGAATAGGCTTAAAGGGACAATCTGCTCCAAAATGGTTATTGTTTAAAAAAATAGATAATCCCTTTATTACCCATTCCCCAGTTTTGCACAGCCAACATGGTTATATTAATTTATTTTTTACCTCTGTGATTAGATTGCATCTAAGCCTCTGCTGACAGCCCTCTAATCACATGGCTATTTATTTATGATCTATTGACTTTTAGCCAATTAGTGTAGTGTCATGCACAACTCCCTGGGAGAGAGCACAATGTTATCTATATGGCATAATAATCTATATAGCACAGTCTAATAAAAAAGCATGTGATAAGAAGCTGTCTGTAGTGGCTTAGAAACAGGCAATAATTTAGAGGTTTAAATGTTATAAAGTATATTAATATAACAATGTTGGCTCTGCAAAGCTAGGGAATGGGTAGAAAAGGTTTTATCTATCTTTTTAAAAAATAATATTTTGGTGTAGACTGTCCCTTTAAATCTGAGCATCATAGAAACATACGCCTAGATTTAGAGTTTTGTCGGTAAAGACCCGCGGTGCTAACGCTGCTTTTTTTTCCAGCGCACCCTTAAGACAACACTGGTATTTAGAGTTGTCTGATTGGCTGCGTGCTTGTGCACGATATCCCCATAGGAAACAATGGGGCGGAGCTGGTTGAAAAAAAAACTAACACCTGCAAAAAAGCAGCGTGCAGCTCCTAGCGCAGCCCCATTGTTTCCTATGGGGAAACACTCTCTAAGTCTATACCTAACACCCTAACATGAACCCTGAGTCTAAACACCCCTAACCTTACACTTATTAACCCCTAATCTGCCGCCGCCACTATCACTGACACCTGCATTTTATTATTAACCCCTAATCTGCCGCTCCTTACACCACCGCAACCTACATTATCGCTATGAACCCCTAATCTAATGCCCCTAACATCGCCGACACTTATATTATATTTATTACCCCCTAATCTGCCCCCTCCCAACATCGCCGCCACCTACCTACACTTATTAACCCCTAATCTGCTGACCGGACCTCGCCGCCACTATAATAAATGTATTAACTCCTAAACCACCGCACTCCCACCTCGCAAACACTATAATAAATTGTATTAACTCCTAATCTGCCCTCCCTAACATCGCCGCCATCTACCTACAATTATTAACCCCTAATTTCCCGCCCACAACGTCGGTGCTACTATAATAAAGTTATTAACCCCTAAACCTAAGTCTAACCCTAACACCCCCCTAAGTTAAATATAATTTTAATTAAATGAAATAAATTTACTATTATTAAATAAATTATTCCTATTTAAAACTAAATACTTACCTAGAAAATAAACCCTAATATAGCTGCAATATAACTAATAGTTACATTGTAGCTATCTTAGGGTTTATATTTATTTTACAGACAACTTTGTATTTATTTTAACTAGGTACAATAGCTATTAAGTAGTTAATAACTATTTAATAGCTACCTAGTTAAAATAAGTACAAAATTTCCTGTAAAATAAATCCTAACCTAAGTTACAAATACACCTAACACTACACTATCATTAAATTAATTAAATAAATTACCTACAATTAGCTAAACTAAACTACAATTAAATAAACTAATCTACAATACAAAAAAACAAACAGTAAATTACGGAGAATAAAAAAAATATTACAAGAAGTTTAAACTAATTACACCTAATCTAAGCCCCCTAATCAAATAAAAAAGACCCCCAAAATAATAAAATGCCCTACCCAATTCTAAATTACAAAAGTAATCAGCTCTTTTACCAGCCCTCAAAAGGGCTTTTTGCGGGGCATTGCCCCAAAGTAATCAGCTCTTTTACCTGTAAAAAAAAAATACAACCCCCCCAACATTAAAACCCACCACCCACATACCCCTACTCTAACCCACCCAAACCCCCCTTAAAAAAACCTAATGCTAACCCCTGAAGATCTCCCTACCTTGAGTCGTCTTCACCCAACCCGGCCAAAATCTTCATCCAAGGTGCACAGAGGAGGTCCTTCATCCGGTAGAAGTCTTCATCCAGGCGGCGTCTTCAATCTTCATCCATCCGGAGCGGAGCCATCTTCCAAGGAGCCGACGCGGAGCCAGCCTCTTCATCCGGAGTCTTCTAATACAATGACGATCAGCCAATCGTATTGAGCTCTCATTCTATTGGCTGTTCGAATCAGCCAATAGAATGCGAGCTCAATACGATTGGCTGATAGAATCCTATCAGCCAATCAGAATTGAAGGGACGCCATCTTGGATGACGTCACTTAAAGGTAACGTCATTGTGTTAGAAGACTCCGGATGAAGAGGATGGCTCCGTGTCAGCTCCTTGGAAGATGGCTCCACTCCGGAGGGATGAAGATTCAAGATGCCGCCTGGATGAAGACTTCTACCGGATGAAGTGTTAGTTTTTTTTAAGGGGGGTTTGGGTGGTGGGTTTTAATGTTGGGGGGGTTGTATTTTTTTATTTTTTTTAAGTATATTTTTTTTTATTGAGGTTGTTAAAGCATTACATAAAATAGTCATCCAGGGACAAAGAGAATATAACATAAAAACATAAATTGTATACCCAAAAACAAAGTAATAGAAATATAACCAATCTGGGAGTAATATTGTAAGATGGCCAGTATAACATGAAAAGATAATGAAACCTCATTTTTATATTATATAAATAACAAGTATGATCTCCACATTGCCTTCCATGTAAGTATTTAATCTAAAAGAATAAAATTTTGGACAAGTGGGGGGGCGGAGTTAGCCGCCATTCAGGTCAGACGTGTGAGAGTGGAGCTCTGTGCATTAGCTCTGCTTTATTAACATATTGAGATACTTATTGAGCTTCCACCAACTCTAAATCGACATCTTTGCTCTACTAAGACGTGCCCCAACTATATTGCTGAGTTTGGGAAACTTTTCTCGCCTTTTGAGGAGTCTTGGGGCTGAGAGAGTATAAGTGCTGCAGAACGTCTCCCTTCTAAGATTGCTGGCTGACACCTAAGGACTCGTAACACCCTGCTTTCCCACAAAGGGGGTAAGGAGCTGTAACTACCGGAGAAGCAGCTAGTGAGGCCTATCGAAAGACGGACAGACAGCTGAGATTAGCCGAAGCTTGGAGGTCCGCCAGCCTCCTGCATGAAAAATTTACTTGGCGCGAACGGCGGCCATCTTTGAGGTGAAACGAAGCAGCGTCACCGTTGTAGCTACAGACCCACTGAGGATACTTACGGAGGACCCCTCCTAGCGAGACTCACTTAGGCTAAGCCTGTACACCAGGACCCCAACCAGGTCTGTACCTCTTACCCTGTGGCGTTACCTGTTTGGACTTGACCCTTCAGCGCCGCCTCCCTTATCCTGCTGCTGACTACACTGAAGACACGGACATCCGGAGGGTCGGGGCTCCGCTCCGGAGCCGTTTCTACCATCTCTGGCACTAAAGGAAGAGGCCTTACTTACTGCGGGGGCCCCGGTCCCCTTGTGACCCCTTGGGACTTCCACCTCCCGGACGCTCGCGGTATACAGCCGCTCCCAGAGACTTACCTCATTGCTGCAGGGGCCTGCCATCCTCGGTGGGTCTCTCACCCTCCAGACTGGGGTTGCGCCTGTTGGCCGGAGGGCACCCCCGGCACCAAGCAACACACCTGCACAGTACTGGTTGAGGACTGCTTTCCGGCCGCCATCTTGATTGTGGCCTACCATTAGGACCGGTGCTGTGGGGAAGACCTGTCCCATTGAGCAGATCAGACAGAGCCTCAGAAGGTAAAAAGCTATTTCCTTTTTTAAATATTGGCCGCACAGCTGCTACACCCCGGTGGGGCATATAATTTAAATCATTACCTGGCAGGTCACTCCCGGCACGGAGTACAAGTGGAGCTACAACCTTAAGCATTTCAAACTTACACAGAGAGCCATAAACACTAAATTTTGAGCTCAGCGCTCATCTGATTTGCCACCCTTAGACCTACCCAACCTTGCCAGGGCAGCCACTTCTTGCCATCGTCACTGTGGGCCAGTACATACTTATCACTACACCAATATCTTGTATGAAGTTATCCTACATATTGTCCCTAATCAAGCTGCAACTGTGACTCTACAGGTCTCTCCCCTTCCTTTCCCGCCGGCCCAGTTTGCCTGCGGGTCATACCCCTATACCTTCACCCACATCGTCCTGAGGGGACAAGCCCCCAGGGGAGAGACCAGACCAGAATACACGTTCCAGTGAAAACCGTTTCAGCTCTTAGGCCTCAGGGCCCAGCTCTCAGCCGGCTTAGCCTCAATATCTATGTGATACCAGGGCCTGTATAAAAAATGTGCTAACCTCCTGCACTGATGTCCTGGCCCCAGTCGGCCTTGCAGCAGATTTCTTTATAGTGCAAAACAGTTTTTCCCTTTCTCCACTATTTGCCTTCTATATCTCATGCCACTACAATTGCAAAAGTACAAGATGCCGCAATCCTTTAAAAGAAAACAAAACTCTCACAAAACCCCAAAGAGAACAGTGGCAGACCACTTCAGCCAACACGCATCCAGGCAACAATCAGGCTCGGAAGAGGATGCCTCAGACACAAGCAGCCTTAATGATGCTCGCATCAGAACAACTCTATCCCAGGCCACAGGCCGTTTACAGCACCAAGATGCTGACACCGATAACAACTTAATGGACTCTATTAGGTCGCTCCTGGCCTCGCACCACGATTCCCTCTCCAAGAAGTTTGATAAGGGACATGCTGATCTGAAAAGAGACATAGCCCTCATAGGAGAAAGAACCGACGCGTTGGAACGCAAACAGGAAGATCTCAGGGTAGATCACGGCAATCTCTTAGATTACTCACAGAGTCTGGCTGAGCAGATCACTGACCTCGAGCTTAAACTTGCAGATCTTGAAGACAGGACTCGCCGCAACAATATCAGGGTGAAAGGTATCCCAGAATCTGTCCCCCCACAGGAACTTGAAAAATTCCTCCACGACTTTTTTGTTGCAGTCCTTGGTCAGGAGAACGAGAAAGAGATGCTACTTGATAGAGCCCACAGAGCCCTGAGGCCGAGGACGGCTGAGGGCGATAAACCAAGAGATGTTGTCGCCCGCCTGCATTATTACACGTTTCGAGAGAAACTCCTGAGGGCCCTGGCGGGGGACAAACCACTCCCAGAGCAGTATGCTGCCATTCAGGTATTCCAGGATCTCTCTCCCCACACTCTACAGATCAGAAGACACTACCAACCCTACACTAAAATCTTGAGAGATAAGGGCATTAAATACAGATGGGGTTTCCCTGTTAAGCTCTACATCAATAAAGATGGACAGCAATATGCAGCATCCTCGCCTCAACAGGCAAGGGAATTGCTCCAAAGATGGGGCTTACTGCCACAAGATCCTCCGATACCACCCCAAGCAGTTGTACCTGGTAGAGGCCTGAGAGCATCAGCCCCTGAGTGGGGCTCCCTTCCACAGAGACCCAGCAGTGATCAGAGAAATACTTCAATAACTAAGACTAGAGACGCTCCCTCGTGAGATACTCCATCCTGGTTACTGCTTTGATGTGCATATGGCTGTCTCCCCAATTGGGGACTTACAATTGAGAGACTCTCTACTACTACAGAGACTGACTCGTGTGTACCGAGGGTACACGAAGATTGGTGAGACTGCTAAGACATAATGGATGTCCTCTCTCTTTACATTGTTGTTACATTGTTGTTCTTTGGTTGTCTCTCCTCCTCGTCTTCCCTCCTCTCCCTTCTCGTTTCTCCTTCTCCTTCTTTACTACATCACTCTTCTCCTCTTCCTCCTTTTTCCTCCCCTCTCTTAACCTACCTCCTTGTGCTTGTAATTATTTGTAAATTGTACTTAACTATTTTGTTCAGGTCAGTCAAGTTATGTGTACCCTGGGACTTTCTATGTTTTAGCACCCTACTCAGATGATCATTGCTTACTGAGGCACATGCCCTAACCACATTGAAGTGATATCCCTCGGCAGTAGAGCGCATTAACAACAGCTCTACACTCCCACTCTAGTCTGCCCACCCTCTCTAGATTAGTTAGTGCAGTGCAAGGGAGCTAACCCCCACCCCATCTCTACCCCAATGCTGTGATGCGCACCGTACAGAGGTGCGCTTGCCCTAGTCTTTTGTTTAGTGGAATAACTAACCCGTAACATGTACAGTACATTACCTTGCACCCCCGCCCTAGGTAACATACCCCCTGGTATTAAAAAAGAATACACCTGTTTGAAGACCCCTGCCCCTCTAAGCCATATTTGCTGAGGTAGCTGTCTTTCTTCTTAAAAGGAAAGGCAGGAGTTGGATCAGGGGAACATTCATATGGTATTCACCACCCGTTTAATAGCAGCCTAAGTCCCAAGACCTATTTAATCCCTAAATTGGCCCTTCTGGTTTGATGGTCATCATTATGTGATGTTATTTGTACCTAGGTTGTTAATATTTACCCTGTTCTTGTTTTTACTGTTAGTTATGTATGTACCTCAAGTTATATCAGAAATACAAAAACCATTATCTGCTTAGAGTCCTCAACCTGGCGACCATTAGGTCCCCACGTTGATGCTGTTACAACCGATATATATATATATATATCTCTCAGGGGTTAGATGGCTATCGTCAGGAGTCGCACATTTCCCAATTCCCATCTATGACCAATATCTCTAAGGTTAAGTACATTATTTATAGATATCCATAAGCATCCCCAATATATGCCCCATCGACTGTGTAGATCTCATACCATTTATAATAACAGCCCCCCCCACAGGTACCTGATCCCCCAGGAATTAGATTAGCTCCCAAATTGGGGACCGTCAGACTCACATGTGCAACTAGCCCTACGGTACAAGATCGACACCCCTTCCAAGCTAAGCCCCTGCGTACTGACGATGGCCATCTTCTATTGACTGTTTACATAGATGTTGATGTTGTTTATTGTTGCCTCTCCTCTTTTGCACTAAGCTCTTTATTCTACCTCCTATGTACATAATAGTAGAATATTTGGGGCCTGAGACACCCTCTCCTACACGGGTATCCCGTATGCACTCAACCTCTCCTGAGGAGACGTTATAGATGGAGAACCTTACATACAGCCTAACGCACGAGTCTCCCCCAAACTTCATTTTTACAGAACTGAGATTAGACTTCCCGTACCTCAGTTTCTCTCTTAGCTTTATACCAGAGATAGTGATATGCACTTATTACAGTAACATAATACAAGACCCTCGCTTACAGCGAGAAAATTGCAATAGTGACTGGGGGCGTGGGCGAGGGGGGTGGGGAGCTTTTCCCTGGCTCCCTCTCTCCCTCTCTCTCGCTCTCCCTATTCTTGCACGTTTTAAACTGACCAGCTGGGGCTTGGCTATCTTTGCCGGCCTCTCCCCCCCCCCATACCTATAGTTGTGCTCTCCAACTGTTAGTTGCGAGATCACTCATTGTGATAGTGTTTATATACACATCAATATCCGCTAGTAGCGTTTGAGCATCAAGACGTCCTGTTCGTGGCCTGGAGTGCCCCAACCCCTGGCTCCCCCCTTTTCCTACCCACATCCCCTTGCCCCCACTTATTTGCGCTACCCACATTAAACCCTTCCCCCGTACCCGCAATTGAGGTCCTCATTGACTACGCAGGTGGCGCCCGCCCATACAATGGCTCCCGTTTTGGCTGCCACCCTGAACGCCCAGGGACTTAACTCGCCTACCAAAAGGAGTCTTCTGTTCAATTACTTATCTGCCCACAAAATACATTTAATGTTTTTGCAGGAGACCCACTGGGAAAGGGGCTCTAGGCAGCCCAGGAGTTCCCCTTTATACCCGGTCTGTGAAATTGCCTCCTATACGGAAAAAAAGAGAGGAGTTGCCATATTGATCCACCGGGATGTTACTTGTACGATTGATCACATAGAACGAGACCCCGAAGGTAGGTTCCTTATCCTGGTCTGTGTCCTGAATGGAGCCCTTTACACGCTGGCATCCATTTATGTCCCGAATACGGGACAGATCCCCTTTCTCCGAAAATTTTTACACAAGCTAGACTCAATCAAGAGAGGACATCTCTTGATGGGGGGCGATCTGAACCTGGTCTGGAACCCGGTACTAGACAAGAAAAAAAACACAAACTACCCAACAGACCGTAACCTAATCTCTCTGTCTATGGCCTTCCGACGGCTCATGTATCAATTTGGACTGTTTGATGTATGGAGATGCCTAGCTCCGACTGAACTAGACTACACACACCACTCGGTGCCCCATAATTCATATTCTCGGTTGGATTACCTGCTTTGTGACTCATGGACACTTGACAACTTTGCCGTATCAAAGATCAGGCCCTGTACGTGGTCGGATCATGATATGGTCAGTGCCCAACTCTTGGCCTTACAGTCCCCCGACTGTAGGCCGTCTTGGAAACTCCCAGACCAGTGTCTCACAGAAACAGAGGTCCCACGCCTAAATGAAATCATTCTAGATTTCTTAACACACAATGACACTGGAGATACGAGTCTTGAAATAGTCTGGGCCACCCTTAAGGCGTATCTGAGAGGCCATTTCATAAAGAAAAAGGCCCAATGGAAGGGGGTCCATAAGATTCCCTTATCTAAACTATATACCGAACTAAGATCCCTGGAGATGGCCAACAAAAAAGCCCCGGACCCCGCTCTTGCCACCCAGGTGGGTGCGATAAGGGCTGAGATCAATAAACGAGAGCTTTTAAGAGTGCAAACCAACCTATTCAAATTAAAACAAATATATTACAGCAAAGGGAACAAAGCTGATAGGCTCTTAGCTCGCAAACTTCGTAACAGGGCGGTCGCCAGTAGGATCCCGACCATCAATTCAGCTCGGGGCATGGTCTGCTCTCCTAGGGAGATTGGCCAGGCCTTCTCAGACTATTACGCTGCTCTTTACGACCTAGACAGCGGTGCCAATGACCCACCGGTAAGCCGTGGGGAGTTGGGGCAATTTCTAACCAAGTTGCGACTACCACAGCTAAGTGAGGAGTCTGTTGCAGACCTCGATAGACCATTTACCTTAGAGGAAGTGAAGGCTGCCGTCCTGTCCCTTAAACCTCATAAGGCTCCTGGTCCGGACGGCTTCTCCACCCTCTTCTACAGAACCTTTGTGTCTCTTCTCTCTCCTCTTCTGCTCCGACTGTTCAATGATGTGGCTAAACGAGGAAAGATGTTAGGAGAATTCCTGGAGGCTACTATTATGACCATCCCTAAAGAAGGGAAGGACCTCAGGGAATGCGGGAGCTATAGACCTATTTCCCTCATCAACGTGGACATCAAGATATACTCTAAAGTCCTCGCGACGAGACTAGGGAAACACCTCCCCTCTATAATCCACCTAGACCAAGTCGGATTTGTCCAAGGCAGACAGGGCTCTGACAATACCCGTAGACTGCTGAACATCTTCGCTGAATCGCATGACATGGGCTTGCCCCTTCTCACCCTGTCATTAGATGCCGAAAAGGCCTTCGACAGGGTGAGATGGGAATATATGTTTGAGACTCTGAGAACGTTTGGGGTCCCGCTCTCGTTCTGTGAGGCCGTAGCGGTCCTCTATACCCTCCCCACGGCTGTGGTCAAGGGGTTGGGCTTTTGCTCCCCTAAGATACACATACGAAATGGGACGAGGCAGGGATGCCCCTTGTCGCCACTCCTTTTTGCGATGGTCATGGAGCCTTTGGCGGAAGCCATCAGACAGGACACCCAAATTCAAGGTCTGTTGCTGCATGATTCAGTTCAAAAGGTGGCGCTATTCGCGGATGATCTTACACTTTTCATCACAGAGCCGACCTTATCGCTCCCACCGCTGATGGCACTTATTGAAAGATTCGGTATGCTCTCTAACTACAAAATAAATGTAACCAAGACGGAGGCATTCCCGATTCATCTGGACCACCTAGAACAAAGAACTTTGCGACAGCAATACTTTTTCAAATGGTCCACCAAAGGTATCCGGCACCTAGGTGTCTTCTTGTCTTACGATAAGGAGACGGTTCTTCATGAGAACTACCACACTTTGTTGAAGACAGTAGACAAGCACCTGAGAGCAAAGAAATACGACGAACTCTCTTGGATGGGTAGAATTGCGGCCCTGAAAATGATGCTACTTCCCAAGCTAACATACATTATGCGATGTATTCCCCTCCCAGTCCCAGATAAACTACTGAAAAACTTTCAGACCCTATTTAACAGTTACGTCTGGAACAACAAGAAACCCAGAGTAGCGGCCTCAATCTTACAGTCCCCCCTAGACCAGGGAGGGCTGGGATTACCAAGTGTGAAGATGTACTATGAGGCGGCTATGATCTCTCATGTCTCTGCTTGGGGACGAGACCTTCCCCCCACGAGATGGAGGGACCTGGAACAGGCTTCATTACCCGCCTATATAGATCTGGCTGATTTGTTGTGGTTCCCCCCGCATCTCGCCACCGCTCACACCATCTCTAACTCAATTGTTAGAGGATGCCAAATGCTATGGTATAAATTGCGACACCACACTCAGATCGCCCCCCATCCTTCTCCTATCCAACCTGTACTCCCCATACTTCAGACCCTTCCCAATATGAGACTGAACTTATGGCGGCAGGTCGGAATTTTGACAGTAGGCGATTTTTACGCAGCAAATCGGCTTCTAACGCAAGAAGAGATGGTGGCGAACTTTGAGGTCCCGCGGCAACTGACATTTGAACTTCTAAGACTAAGATCTCTACTGAAAGCCTGGGGATTCCTGAGTGATGTTTATTAAATGTGAAAAAAACCAGTGCGCCAAATACCTGTGTATAAAAAGTAAAAATATCAACATATAGTGCAATATTATAGTGAAATACCCCTATATGTATATACAGGGGTAAATATTACAAAATATATATACAGAGTGAAAAAAAGTCCCAATCAAACCAATCTAGTAGATGGTGGAAATGTGATATTGGACAGTTCGTCTAGTCCATAATCCAGATTCAAATGTCTGGAACAGATGGCAGGCTGCTTCTTCGAAATTCTTGTTGGTGTCCCAAGATGTTATGATCTGTAGATGTGAAAGATAAAAAAAGAAGGCGCCACCATGGTGCACAATCAGATGATTCAAACACGCCAAATGTACAAGTAAGACCGTACTTACAAGCTGTATGACACTTGAGAAGTGTCACAAATGCCTTCTGGACTGTTGGGAGTCGTCCAGCTAACTCACACTGATGGATGTCAGAGCAGCTCTGAAGCGTGGGAGCGGCGACAGGCTGACAGCATGCAGTGACTAGCCACAAGCTCAGCGCCAAGCCGGATCGTTCACTGGTGTTAATGGATACACCAGTAAAAGTAGATACACTCTTGGATACAATGTATCAAAATGAATCCAAATGTTGAATAAAATTGTAGATTGTATGATTGAAAAAGATGATGGTTCGTGGCAAAAGTCTAGTAAAAACAAACAGACTTTATTTGAAGTATAGCAGCACAACGTTTCTTGGTCTTTCCTGACCGTTTCCTCAGGTGCAGTATACAAAATGATTAAAACCACGAACTTTTATTGCCGAGTTTTCGGCGTCTTCTAAAGTGAACAGCGCATGCGTGGAGGTGTGACCACTACAAGAGCTACCATTGGTTGTCATTGTCCAATGTTAGAGGAAATACTTTTCAAGCCTCTATGCGATGTGCACAGCATGAGTAAAAAACTGCCACTCGTGTCATATATGCAAAATCGTGCAGGATAATATTACACAGGCACTTTTATAAGGGGTATATAAAATACGCATAGATGAAATAAGTCTATGTCCATATAAGTCGTATAAATACGAGAATGTAAATAATATATGTATATGTTTTTATCAATGGGAGACTCTTGGTGGTGACACCAATCGCGCACACTAAAAACAAACATAAAGCAGGTAAAACTAAAATATATATCAATCCGGATAACAAATAATATAATATTTGCAGGATAATACATCACAATACAGTATATATTAGCCTCATATGGGAGACCTAGAGTTAAAGATTTCTATAGCATAGAACGTAAATAAATACGAAGGTGTACACAACAATAAATTATGAAACTGAATGAATAAATAAAAGGTGCAGATAAAATCTACTAATAAAACATATTTATAAATGGTATGCAAATAAATTATCTAGCTATACATGCATATATGTACCTATGCACGTCTCGTATCTCATGAGTATGGCTGAAACCACAACCCATAAGGCACCCCACATGAAATACGATATATCTATCCCTATCTATATAGATACAACAATCATGTTATATCTATATTACATTTGCATATGTAATATGCAAATATAATATCTAGCTATACATGCATATATGCACCTATAACGTCTCATATCTCATGAGTATGGCTGAAACCACAACCCATAAGGCATCAAACATGGAATACATTATATCAATCCATCGCCAATAATGTTGTATCTATATTAATTTTCACATAAGGCAATGGTGGTAGAAGTCATCATAAAGATACCATCAGCAAAATATATGTTAAAAAATATATTAAAAAACTAGTTAAAAGCTGCCATATCGATATTGGCATTGAGACCACCAGGGGACAGACTTTTGAGTTTCCAAATCCAAAAGGTCTCCCTTTGTCTCAAATGTAAAAACCTGTTCCTGCCCCACTTGGGTAGGATCTGTTCTAATGGGAATATAGAAAAACAATCAGTAGGTGAAGAGTGGCAAAGACTGGCATGTTTGGGAATACTATGGTTTTTGATATTGTTTTCTATGTTTCTTTTGTGTTCCCCCCACCTCTTTTTTAGGGGCCTGGAGGTCCTCCCCACGTATTGGAGCCCACATACACATTCTAAGAGGTAGACAACAAAGGGAGAATCACACGTAAAATGTGAATTAATGTTAAATTTTTCTTTTGTGATAAATGAACTAAATTCAATTCTATTTGGATTTGTGAAAGCACATAGGCCACAGTGTGCACGATTACATTTATAGAAACCTGGTTTTCCTAGTAGTGTAGAGTCCCTATTTTTAAGGGTATAGCCATTTGTTTTGTTTGTAGGCTGATGTACTTTCATGACTACCTTGCTGGGTGCCAGCTTATTTTTTAAGGTGGGAGCTCTTCTATAAGTACATATTGGTTGCTTACTCAAAGTGTTGGTAAGAAAAGGATCATTCTCTAGGATATACCAATATTTTTCTAAAATGCCTTTGATCTTTTTGTGGTTGTTGTTAAATTGTGTTACAAATCTAACCCCAGTATTTTTGGACTTATCTTCTTTATCGGTCACATGGTTGTCCCTTGTGTATTTAAAGAAAAAATCTTCCCTACATTTCCTTCTGGCCTCAAGGAAGCTGGTCTCAATTAGACTACTCGGAAAATTCTTTTCCAAAAACCTTTCTTTTAAAAGGTTAGCCTGTATGTCAAAAGTTTTCAAATCAGTGCAGTTTCTGCGCAACCTACAGAACTGATTGTATGGTATATTCTTTTTCCACGGTAGGTGGTGGTTGCTTTTAAAATTAAGATAGCTGTTAGCATCCACTGGTTTGAAAAAAGTTTTGGTAGTGATGTTGCCCAGATTGTCCCATTCTAATATCAAATCCAAAAAGTCTATACTTGTTTCATCCATTTTGGATGAAAACTGCAGCCCCATATCGTTATCATTTAATTTGTCAACAAAATTTTGGGCTTCTATAGTGCTGCCTTCCCAAATGAACAGGAGGTCATCAATGAAACGGCCATAGAAGACCAGATTCGCCACCGAGTCTGAGGAATAGATGTATCTGTCCTCAAACATGCCCATGAATAAATTGGCAAAACTCGGGGCGAATCTGGTCCTCATGGCCGTTCCCTTGATCTGCAAAAAGAATTTTTCTTGATAGACAAAATAATTATTCTTGAGGACAAATAGGATACATTCCAAAAGAAATTTCCTTTGTTTCTCTGGCATATACATGTCTTGTTTTAAGTAGTATTCAATGGCATTTATGCCTAAATCATGGGCTATATTTGAATACAAAGCCGAGACATCACAAGTAAGCCATAAAAGTTTCCTGTTTTCCTTCTTAATTTTAGATATCTTATAAATGAGATCCGGAGTGTCTTGAATATATGAAGTTAGAGTGACTACTGATTTTTTTAGGAATTGATCCACATATTCGGATAGACTACATGTGAGATTGCCAATACCCGAAATGATAGGCCTCCCGGGAGGATCCACCAAATTTTTGTGGATTTTCGGGAGATGATAATAATAAGCCAGACTCGGGTTCGTAGGGATTAAAAAATCCCTTTCTTTTTTAGTTAAAATACCTTCTAACCAGCCACGGTCAACCATTTTGACCAGACTGGCCAGAAATTTATTAGTGGGATTGAAAGTAAGGATTTTGTAATACTGTTTATCATACAGAATCCTATCGGCTTCTCTTATGTAGTCTACACGATTCTGTATGATAATTCCTCCACCCTTATCTGCTTCTCTGATTATTATGTTATTATTAGAAGCTAGTCTGGATAGGGCCTTGCCTTCATAAATATTCAAATTGGAATCTTTGGTTCTAGTTCTTGGTAGTTTTCCAAAATCTTCCAATACTAGTTTTTGAAATAGTTCAATATTTAAACCTGCATTGGGTGGGTTAAAATTAGATTTAGGCGTTAGATTTGAATGTATGCAATCTTCAAAAAGATCAGCATAAAGAGTATCTGGATCAAAATATATATAAATATATAAATGTAATATAGATATAACATGATTGTTGTATCTATATAGATAGGGATAGATATATCGTATTTCATGTGGGGTGCCTTATGGGTTGTGGTTTCAGCCATACTCATGAGATACGAGACGTGCATAGGTACATATATGCATGTATAGCTAGATAATTTATTTGCATACCATTTATAAATATGTTTTATTAGTAGATTTTATCTGCACCTTTTATTTATTCATTCAGTTTCATAATTTATTGTTGTGTACACCTTCGTATTTATTTACGTTCTATGCTATAGAAATCTTTAACTCTAGGTCTCCCATATGAGGCTAATATATACTGTATTGTGATGTATTATCCTGCAAATATTATATTATTTGTTATCCGGATTGATAGATATTTTAGTTTTACCTGCTTTATGTTTGTTTTTAGTGTGCGCGATTGGTGTCACCACCAAGAGTCTCCCATTGATAAAAACATATACATATATTATTTACATTCTCGTATTTATACGACTTATATGGACATAGACTTATTTCATCTATGCGTATTTTATATACCCCTTATAAAAGTGCCTGTGTAATATTATCCTGCACGATTTTGCATATATGACACGAGTGGCAGTTTTTTACTCATGCTGTGCACATCGCATAGAGGCTTGAAAAGTATTTCCTCTAACATTGGACAATGACAACCAATGGTAGCTCTTGTAGTGGTCACACCTCCACGCATGCGCTGTTCACTTTAGAAGACGCCGAAAACTCGGCAATAAAAGTTCGTGGTTTTAATCATTTTGTATATTGCACCTGAGGAAACGGTCAGGAAAGACCGAGAAACGTTGTGCTGCTATACTTCAAATAAAGTCTGTTTGTTTTTACTAGACTTTTGCCACGAACCATCATCTTTTTCAATCATACAATCTACAATTTTATTCAACATTTGGATTCATTTTGATACATTGTATCCAAGAGTGTATCTACTTTTACTGGTGTATCCATTAACACCAGTGAACGATCCGGCTTGGCGCTGAGCTTGTGGCTAGTCACTGCATGCTGTCAGCCTGTCGCCGCTCCCACGCTTCAGAGCTGCTCTGACATCCATCAGTGTGAGTTAGCTGGACGACTCCCAACAGTCCAGAAGGCATTTGTGACACTTCTCAAGTGTCATACAGCTTGTAAGTACGGTCTTACTTGTACATTTGGCGTGTTTGAATCATCTGATTGTGCACCATGGTGGCGCCTTCTTTTTTTATCTTTCACATCTACAGATCATAACATCTTGGGACACCAACAAGAATTTCGAAGAAGCAGCCTGCCATCTGTTCCAGACATTTGAATCTGGATTATGGACTAGACGAACTGTCCAATATCACATTTCCACCATCTACTAGATTGGTTTGATTGGGACTTTTTTTCACTCTGTATATATATTTTGTAATATTTACCCCTGTATATACATATAGGGGTATTTCACTATAATATTGCACTATATGTTGATATTTTTACTTTTTATACACAGGTATTTGGCGCACTGGTTTTTTTTTCACATTTAATAATCTTCTTGTTCTTTGGGTATGACCAGTTAGCGACTACTTATAATATATCACTATACCGGCCACTATATATGTGGTTATACGGTAGCTAAACCTTTCGATATCGCACTATTTTGTACACATATATATATTATTTTTATTTTTGTGTGCACACTTGCACACCTTCACACTAATCAGAACAGTGGTTCATATATCCTGTTTGCAACTACTGCACTGCTATACATACTGTATATATATATACATCATGCACCACATGTGATTTCATCTATTATTATTTTTTTATTATTATTGTATCACATTACAACTTTTACACACTATAATCATATAACTGGGTTACCAGATTATTGTGATTTATTGACTTCAACATATTTGCTCTAGAAATTTCCATTTTTTAACACATTCACTATGCAAAACAGAGACCAAAGACTTAAACATAGGGAAGCCCTGAGTAACCATGAGAACATACAAGATATGTCAGATGAAATCATAGATGATCTCTCCATGGTACAATTATTCCACAAATTAGAGGATGCCTTAAAAAATGAACACAGACATTGGTGGGATATAGATACACTTAAAAAGTATAAAGAGAGAGGTCAGATCCCTAGAGGTCTCAGAATTTTAAAATTATGTTCCTTCAAACAAGATGTAGAGTTGACTGAAAAATGGCAGGCTACTCTGACAGACTGTTCACTAAAACTCATAGATTTACTAATTGAGTTTAGAACAACTCTTTTGAACAAAACAGAGTCTGATATTGAGGAGATTCAGAATATTTTAATCAAACATGAATCTAATTCTGATTATACTAAATACATAAAAGAAGTACAAGAAAAATCAGATACATTCCAAAAGAAAATTATACACACCAAAATCAAAAAACTAGCTAGAGATGAGAAAGATTATCTGGAAGGCAAAGTATATGATTTTCAAAAGGGAACTCTAGAAAGTGAACACAATAGTGGTTCACTGGAAATTGATACACCCCAAGAGAAACCATGGGTAAAAGTTAATTATAAGAAACCCAGAGATAAAAAGAAAAATTTGAGTTTTAGAAACCCAAATAATACCTCATTTAATTCTAACCATAGAGAATATGGTCAACCCTCAACCTCTAACTGGGAAAGAGAGGATTTTAACAACAGTCCACACACATATAGATATAACCAGTATCAAAATAACAATCAACAACACTATAGGGAGGAAGAGATAGAATACAATAACCGTGGTTTTCAAAACAGGCACCATGGGAATAATTCTAGAGTCCAACCAAATGAAACTAATTACAACAATAGCTATCAAAGAGATGAAAACAGACAGATTAATAAATCTCAGGTTTTTCAGTACGAACAAAAACAGATGTACACCCCGCCACACCTCAGACATGCACCAATCAGATTAAAACAATTAGAAAGGGCCCAAGAGGGAGAAAAAATGGCTACCACTACACCAAGAAAAAGATCATACGCCAACGTGGCAGCAGAGGGAGAGGCAAGACTTCCAAAAAAGAGAAACTTAAACGCATGAGTAAAAATATATATAATTTATCCAATCATGTTCTTTCCAACGAAGAAATTTGTGTTTTAAATAGGGGCTTATCGTTCTGTCCATCAAACCAACACAATTTATTTGACTTGTTTGTTGATTTGAACAAGTTTGTTCGCAAACTATCTTTGCAGCGTTATTTCTGTGAAAAGAAACTAAAAGATTCAGGCCATAGACCAATTTTAACTAATGACATGAGTGAACGTCCTTCCACGGACATTATATATTTTGATCCAGATACTCTTTATGCTGATCTTTTTGAAGATTGCATACATTCAAATCTAACGCCTAAATCTAATTTTAACCCACCCAATGCAGGTTTAAATATTGAACTATTTCAAAAACTAGTATTGGAAGATTTTGGAAAACTACCAAGAACTAGAACCAAAGATTCCAATTTGAATATTTATGAAGGCAAGGCCCTATCCAGACTAGCTTCTAATAATAACATAATAATCAGAGAAGCGGATAAGGGTGGAGGAATTATCATACAGAATCGTGTAGACTACATAAGAGAAGCCGATAGGATTCTGTATGATAAACAGTATTACAAAATCCTTACTTTCAATCCCACTAATAAATTTCTGGCCAGTCTGGTCAAAATGGTTGACCGTGGCTGGTTAGAAGGTATTTTAACTAAAAAAGAAAGGGATTTTTTAATCCCTACGAACCCGAGTCTGGCTTATTATTATCATCTCCCGAAAATCCACAAAAATTTGGTGGATCCTCCCGGGAGGCCTATCATTTCGGGTATTGGCAATCTCACATGTAGTCTATCCGAATATGTGGATCAATTCCTAAAAAAATCAGTAGTCACTCTAACTTCATATATTCAAGACACTCCGGATCTCATTTATAAGATATCTAAAATTAAGAAGGAAAACAGGAAACTTTTATGGCCTACTTGTGATGTCTCGGCTTTGTATTCAAATATAGCCCATGATTTAGGCATAAATGCCATTGAATACTACTTAAAACAAGACATGTATATGCCAGAGAAACAAAGGAAATTTCTTTTGGAATGTATCCTATTTGTCCTCAAGAATAATTATTTTGTCTATCAAGAAAAATTCTTTTTGCAGATCAAGGGAACGGCCATGGGGACCAGATTCACCCCGAGTTTTGCCAATTTATTCATGGGCATGTTTGAGGACAGATACATCTATTCCTCAGACTCGGTGGCGAATCTGGTCTTCTATGGCCGTTTCATTGATGACCTCCTGTTCATTTGGGAAGGCAGCACTATAGAAGCCCAAAATTTTGTTGACAAATTAAATGATAACGATATGGGGCTGCAGTTTTCATCCAAAATGGATGAAACAAGTATAGACTTTTTGGATTTGATATTAGAATGGGACAATCTGGGCAACATCACTACCAAAACTTTTTTCAAACCAGTGGATGCTAACAGCTATCTTAATTTTAAAAGCAACCACCACCTACCGTGGAAAAAGAATATACCATACAATCAGTTCTGTAGGTTGCGCAGAAACTGCACTGATTTGAAAACTTTTGACATACAGGCTAACCTTTTAAAAGAAAGGTTTTTGGAAAAGAATTTTCCGAGTAGTCTAATTGAGACCAGCTTCCTTGAGGCCAGAAGGAAATGTAGGGAAGATTTTTTCTTTAAATACACAAGGGACAACCATGTGACCGATAAAGAAGATAAGTCCAAAAATACTGGGGTTAGATTTGTAACACAATTTAACAACAACCACAAAAAGATCAAAGGCATTTTAGAAAAATATTGGTATATCCTAGAGAATGATCCTTTTCTTACCAACACTTTGAGTAAGCAACCAATATGTACTTATAGAAGAGCTCCCACCTTAAAAAATAAGCTGGCACCCAGCAAGGTAGTCATGAAAGTACATCAGCCTACAAACAAAACAAATGGCTATACCCTTAAAAATAGGGACTCTACACTACTAGGAAAACCAGGTTTCTATAAATGTAATCGTGCACACTGTGGCCTATGTGCTTTCACAAATCCAAATAGAATTGAATTTAGTTCATTTATCACAAAAGAAAAATTTAACATTAATTCACATTTTACGTGTGATTCTCCCTTTGTTGTCTACCTCTTAGAATGTGTATGTGGGCTCCAATACGTGGGGAGGACCTCCAGGCCCCTAAAAAAGAGGTGGGGGGAACACAAAAGAAACATAGAAAACAATATCAAAAACCATAGTATTCCCAAACATGCCAGTCTTTGCCACTCTTCACCTACTGATTGTTTTTCTATATTCCCATTAGAACAGATCCTACCCAAGTGGGGCAGGAACAGGTTTTTACATTTGAGACAAAGGGAGACCTTTTGGATTTGGAAACTCAAAAGTCTGTCCCCTGGTGGTCTCAATGCCAATATCGATATGGCAGCTTTTAACTAGTTTTTTAATATATTTTTTAACATATATTTTGCTGATGGTATCTTTATGATGACTTCTACCACCATTGCCTTATGTGAAAATTAATATAGATACAACATTATTGGCGATGGATTGATATAATGTATTCCATGTTTGATGCCTTATGGGTTGTGGTTTCAGCCATACTCATGAGATATGAGACGTTATAGGTGCATATATGCATGTATAGCTAGATATTATATTTGCATATTACATATGCAAATGTAATATAGATATAACATGATTGTTGTATCTATATAGATAGGGATAGATATATCGTATTTCATGTGGGGTGCCTTATGGGTTGTGGTTTCAGCCATACTCATGAGATACGAGACGTGCATAGGTACATATATGCATGTATAGCTAGATAATTTATTTGCATACCATTTATAAATATGTTTTATTAGTAGATTTTATCTGCACCTTTTATTTATTCATTCAGTTTCATAATTTATTGTTGTGTACACCTTCGTATTTATTTACGTTCTATGCTATAGAAATCTTTAACTCTAGGTCTCCCATATGAGGCTAATATATACTGTATTGTGATGTATTATCCTGCAAATATTATATTATTTGTTATCCGGATTGATAGATATTTTAGTTTTACCTGCTTTATGTTTGTTTTTAGTGTGCGCGATTGGTGTCACCACCAAGAGTCTCCCATTGATAAAAACATATACATATATTATTTACATTCTCGTATTTATACGACTTATATGGACATAGACTTATTTCATCTATGCGTATTTTATATACCCCTTATAAAAGTGCCTGTGTAATATTATCCTGCACGATTTTGCATATATGACACGAGTGGCAGTTTTTTACTCATGCTGTGCACATCGCATAGAGGCTTGAAAAGTATTTCCTCTAACATTGGACAATGACAACCAATGGTAGCTCTTGTAGTGGTCACACCTCCACGCATGCGCTGTTCACTTTAGAAGACGTCGAAAACTCGGCAATAAAAGTTCGTGGTTTTAATCATTTTGTATATTGCACCTGAGGAAACGGTCAGGAAAGACCGAGAAACGTTGTGCTGCTATACTTCAAATAAAGTCTGTTTGTTTTTACTAGACTTTTGCCACGAACCATCATCTTTTTCAATCATACAATCTACAATTTTATTCAACATTTGGATTCATTTTGATACATTGTATCCAAGAGTGTATCTACTTTTACTGGTGTATCCATTAACACCAGTGAACGATCCGGCTTGGCGCTGAGCTTGTGGCTAGTCACTGCATGCTGTCAGCCTGTCGCCGCTCCCACGCTTCAGAGCTGCTCTGACATCCATCAGTGTGAGTTAGCTGGACGACTCCCAACAGTCCAGAAGGCATTTGTGACACTTCTCAAGTGTCATACAGCTTGTAAGTACGGTCTTACTTGTACATTTGGCGTGTTTGAATCATCTGATTGTGCACCATGGTGGCGCCTTCTTTTTTTATCTTTCACATTCCTGAGTGATGCCCCACGGCCTCTTACAGCTTGGGAAGCGCGATGGAAAACGGGCCTTCAGACCTATAAACCCCTCACGGCACACTATCGATGCCTACTGGTTCCCCCCGTAATTCCTAAGACGAGACATATGCTCTCCTGGGAGACAGAGCTGCAAAAGGTATACTCACCTAAGAAATGGACATTGGCTATTGCTACAACCAAGGCCGCCTTACATTGCACCATGATGTACGAACTCTACTTTAAAATGCTCACTAGGTGGCATCTGGTCCCGACCAGATTGCAAACTCTCTACCCTAATCACCCTCCAACCTGTTGGAGGAACTGTGGTGGCATTGGCACCCCACTGCACACCTGGAGGACTTGTCCTAACCTAAAGTCACTCTGGGATAAGACCAGTAAGATCTGTGGTTTGATGGGTCTCCCAGAGATAAAAGACTCTGGAATGGCTCTCCTACACCTGGGTTTGGAGAAAATGCCTCCGCACCAGAGAACCCTTCTTATTTACATACTCACCTCAGTTAAAATGACAATTGCCAGGAACTGGAAAAAAGTGCACCCCCCAAAGTGGCAGAGTGTCTTGGAATACCTGAATTATGTCAAGTCCATGGAAGACTATGTCTACAGAGTCCGGCACAAGTCGGAAACTTTCTGTCTTGTTTGGGAACCCTGGGAAGCCTACCTGCAGAGTCTCAGACCTAAATCCTAGGACTTCCTGCCCCCTTAGTATCACAGGCCCTTGATTCGGGTACGGGATGATCTGTCCACCCTCCTCCCCCTCCCTCACCCCCTTCCCCCCCCCTACTCAATGAGCCCCCCCTCCCCCCTCCCATTACATACTACCCTCTCCCCCCTCATAGGGGGTACTTTCGCCCACGATACTGCAAAGATGATTGAAGCTTGATTTCACTTCTTTGGAGCGGTGGCCCTCGTCGGCCCTAGCTTCCGCTCCATCGCTTATACAGGCAATACCCGCATGATAACTAGCTACTAGCGTAATTCCGCTTTTAATGAAAGCAGAACAAAAGGCGAGAAAAACGCCAAAATCTTACTCTACCATCTGACAACGATTCTCCCAATCTGTGAACACTGCTACTCACTCCTCATTTCACCTTCCACTCAGTTATAGTTTGATCTTTAGGTCTATTAGAAATGGAGATGAACGCCTGGTTTAATTATGCAATATTTATGTCGTGTTAATACCATGTGAGATATCTTTTTTGTGATTGCTGTGTTTACCTCATATCTGTAACGTTTCAAAGAATTGTGATAACTTATGTTTATAATAAAAATAAAAATTAAAAAAAAAAAAAAAAAATTTTGGACAAGTGAGGAGTAGCTTTTGTTTGGCCACTTTTGGACCAAGTTAGCGGGGAGGGGAAAAGGAAAATCAGCGGGCGAGAGCCGCTTGAAGTGGAAATGGGAAGGGGATGGGGGATGGAGCCCTATTTAGAACCATACTAGTAAGATACAAAGGGTAAGCAGAGATCTTATTATATAATCAGAGGGGTAGACTACCGAGGAACATACTGTTGTTTGTTTAATTAATAGGGAGTGGCATAGTTTGCTCCGTGTTCAATAATGAACGGACTAAGAAATATCTGTTACATATGATAAGTGTGAAAAAAGGCTTGAATGAGATTTAGGCATTTCATCATAGCAGGTGGAAGGTGAACACAGTTGTCTATCATATAGTTAAGTATCTATATATAACCCTGTTTAACGCAATAACCTAGACAAGGTTTGAGGTCCATGCTCCAATCTATACATTTCAGAGCTACATCTGAGAGATATGTTAAAATAACTTAAGTGTCTGTAGGTCTGCAGGGTTTGTAATTGTAACAATAATAACCAGCCTGGCTAATTTATCGGGACAACCCGCACTGAGCCACAGAATTAAATGAGCTACAGTAAAGGTGATCAAAGGGCTCGAACAATGTACCATAGGGGCCTCAATATCATGTCCACCAGACTAACAAAATGTAAAACACAGGGTAAACAGTATCAAACTGGTTAAATTTCAACACAGGTAACTCAACATAACTACAGAATATCTCTCTAGTGCAAACGGAAAAAAGTAGTGAAGAGCTCTGTATTAATCTATACAGATCTCATTAGGATATGAGAATTAAGGAAACTATATATATATAGGAACAGCTAGTAGATAACTAGGTTAAGCTTGATAGCCAAAATATTAAAAGTTGAGCAAAGTTGATGAGCTTGGGTGTAGTATTATCATTATAGGATAGAGAAGACTTAATCTATGGTATAAGGGCTATTTTCATGTCCTACAAGAATAGTAAAGGCCCTCCTGTGGGTATTGTCAGGTTCAGCAGTATAAAATACCATACAACATGTTAGAAAAAAACAGAGCATATCAGTGTGATACTCCAACATTCTAATTTAAAAGGTTATGAACGCAAGCAGAGATGTAGCCCTAAAACACAGACATATAAATATAATTGTCATATTGGTTAAAAAAAAAAGCAAACATTAGTAAGGCACGTCAGTTGGCATGTAATGTGATTGCTCCCCAAAGTAAACTTTCAATGAGCCTCTATGCCCTATAGTAATCCAGCGGCAGTAGATAAGATATAGTAGTATAATGTACCTCTAAGGTACTTTGACTATATGCAGTATTTCGGACTCTCTAGGAGATTAAAGGGGTAATCTAATCGATTTATAAAGAAAACTTTCTACCCAAACTATCCACTAACTGCCCATAATTCAGGGTTTCAACAAGAGCCTTTAGAACATATGCATACAGGAAGTGCGCTCTATATGGGGGTATAAATAATATAGGTCTCAACTATGGGATAGCTGAAGTGAACTTAAACATAAAGATATAGCTATGCGTAAAAACTTTTAATTATATAAACCCCTGCTAAAATGAATGAATACTGGTAAGGTATTCTTGGTCCCACACTGTCATAAACTGTCACAAACAAACATGCTGCATGAAGTCCAAATTAGTATTAACCAACAATAAAAAGTTCTCTAACAACTGCCTAAAAACTAACGCTAAGTGCCTAAGACTAAGAGCCCACTTAGTTGCTGTAAGTCCTACCACAAACCAGCGAGAGTTGGGCGCCTGAGGTATCGGGGCAGTTATTATAAGTTTACCCTACTCCAAGGCGAAGTCATCTATCATATTGTTCAGTGGTCTGGAGACTCAAAACATACAGCAGCAACATAAACATTAACTGAGTCCTATCCGACAGCCAAATGTGCAACAACATGCCGCATATACAGACAGGGGAGCCTTGGTAAGTTGCGCTGCGATGATGGCCATTAACGTGATAAATGTTGCAAGGTTTCAGCCTTCCATGGTGTATCAGAACTAAGAGCTTAACCATGTACAGGTTAGTGACAAAGGGCACCGGGCAAACATGGTTGATATTTATAAACCCAAAATCACTATGTGTCTCTAGTTGAAAGAGATGTGCCGCTTCTGCATCCGGCTGACTGTTACTGAGCTCCTTCACCTCCTCACAGTGGTCTGGAGGAATCCTAATTTGAGGCCGAGCTGTGAGGTCACAGGGAGCTGATAGCTTCTTAGCTGGTATGTCATCCTGTGAGCACACAGCGTTAGAGTGCAATGTCACCGCGGCTCCTAATTCCGACTGCTGAGTCATCTCAGGGAACTGGTCTGATACTTGCCTCAGCTTACAATGCCGGGAGGGCAATGCAAGTTTGCTAGAGGGTTTCCTTGCCTTTTCCTGGGACTTGGATGTGGATGCAGTGTGGGTTCTGCTATATTGCACAAGGTCAGTGTCCGTAGTCAGACATTCCGGCGGTAGCATGCAGGCAGAAAGTATCAGTAGTAGTTCTTCTTTCAAGCACTGATAATGCCTCTTTAGGAGTTGTTGGGTGCTGCGTTCCCATGAGTCAAGGGCCTCCATAACAGCAATGCTATTGAGAGCAGATAGCGCCAGAAGAATCCACGTGGCGCAGCTTAGGTAGAAATGTCAGCTATGCACTCAACCACTATCTTATCTTCAGGTTCTTTAGAAGTATAATAGTCCGCAGTTGCTCCCTGATATATCAAAGCAAAAGTTTAAGCTCTTTGTAGATATATTAAATCATATAATTATGTCTAAGGGCCAGGAGCTTCATAGAAACACGTCTGGTTCTCTCTGCAGTCGGCTCCGCCCCCCCAGGTTGTATTTTTTTACAGGTAAAAGAGCTGATTACTTTGGGGCAATGCCCCACAAAAATACCTTTTAAGGGCTGGTAAAAGAGCTGATTACTTTTGTAATTTAGAATAGGGTAGGGCATTTTATTATTTTGGGGGGGCTTTTTATTTTATTAGGGGGATTAGATTAGGTGTAATTAGTTTAAACTTCTTGTAATATTTTTTTATTTTCTGTAATTTAGTGTTTGTTTGTTTTTGTATTATAGATTAGTTTATTTAATTGTATTTTAGTTTAGCTAATTGTAGGTAATTTATTTAATTAATTTAATGATAGTGTAGTGTTAGGTGTATTTGTAACTTAAGTTAGGATTTATTTTACAAGTAATGTTGTACTTATTTTAACTAGGTAGCTATTAAATAGTTATTAACTTTTTAATACCTATTGTACCTAGTTAAAATAAATACAAAGTTGTCTGTAAAATAAATATAAATCCTAAAAAAGCTACAATATAACTATTAGTTATATTGTAGCTATATTAGGGTTTATTTTCTAGGTAAGTATTTAGTTTTAAATTTGAATAATTTATTTAATAAGAGTAAATTTATTTTGTTTAATTAAAATTATATTTAATTTAGGGGGTGTTAGGGTTAGGGTTAGACTTAGGTTTAGGGGTTAATAACTTTATTATAGTAGCGGCGACATTGCGGGCGGGAGATTAGGGGTTAATAATTGTAGGTAGGTGGCGGCGATGTTAGGGAGGGCAGATTAGGGGTTAATACAATTTATTATAGTGTTTGCGAGACGGGAGTGCGGCGGTTTAGGGGTTAATACATTTATCATAGTGGCTGCAAGGTCCGGTCGGCAGATTAGGGGTTAATAAGTGTAGTTAGGTAGCGGCGACGTGGGGGGGGGCAGATTACGGGTTAATAAATATAATATAGGTGTCGGCGATGTTAGGGGCAGCAGATTAGGGGTTCATAGCTATAATGTAGGTGGCGGCGGTGTCCGGTCGGCAGATTAGGGGTTTAAAAATGTTATTAGAGGGTTTGCGATGTGGGGGGGGCTCGGTTTTGGGGTACTTAGGTAGTTTATGGGTGTTAGTGTACTTTGTAGCACTGTAGTTAAGAGCTTTATGTTCCGGCGTTAGCTCATAAAACTCTTAACTACTGACTTTTTTTGGCGGTAGGAGTCTTGTCAGTAGAGGCTCTATCGCTCACTTCTTACAAGACTCCAAATACCAGCGTTAGGCAAATCCCATTGAAAATATTGGATATGCAATTGACGTAAGGGGATCTGTGGTAGCCTGGAGTCGCGGAAAGAAAGTGAGCAGTAGACCCTTTCCTGTCTGACTCTAAATACCAGCGGGCGTTAAAAAGTAGCGTTAGGACCCCTTAACGCTGCTTTTGACGGCTAACGCCAAAATCTAAATCTAGTCCATAGATTTTGATAGCAAATAAGAGCTATAGGCCTAACAAGTCTGCCCAATATTTATAAATATATATATAAATGTATAAACTTATCTAGTTCATAGGATAGCCGTATGCTTATCTGAGGCATTTTAAAGTCTTCCACAGTGTTTGTCCTTACCACCTTTTGTGGAAGTTCATTCCATGAATCAATCACCCTATCTGTAAAGAAGTGCTTCTGCAAATTACTCCTGAATCTACTACACTTCAGCTTGAATCTACTGTCCTTCAGCTTGACTTGCACAAATGTTTGACATCAGGAATTTAAATTATGACTTTATGTTGGTGCTTAGAGACACAACACAATGAGGGGCTGATTTATGAAAGTGCGAGCGGACATGATACAATGTAGCGTATCATGTCTGCCGCACATCGATAATTCGGCCCCTGAGTCTTTCTACATAGGGATAACTTATTCATTATGCATAGCATGCAGAATGTGCATGGCCTATGAACATTTAGGGCCTACAAAAATCAGAAGAAAAAAATATATATACTTTTAAGGTTGAATTTTTTTTTAATTTTTTTCTTAAATACCAAAAATAAAGTGGTAAGTTCCTCATGGCTCATGCAAACAGAATTTTTTTTTCCTGCCTCAATGACAGTGATTTATTCTTATTGGTTAGAAGGTGATATCATCCATATCCAGAAATACATAAGCTCAGATGGTCAGAAAGGTAAGTTCTGCCCTCCCTTCTCATTCTTAAAAAAAGGGGCAAAGAGAGGGCGTTCACAAATAAAAAAAGTATTAGGGCCCACAATAGTCATGATGTGGCCCTGTGGGTACCATTTATGTCTGAATATTTGATTAAAGCCTCAGTTACTGGTACAGAATATCTGACTTATTATTTGTGTAGTCATCACTGTACATTCAATATATGATTATAATATAATATATTTACAGTTTTGTTAATTGCATAGTCATTTTCAAGTAGTAAAAATGTTTATGTTACATTTTGTAATTCTCTCTAAATGTTATGATAAAATCTCAAGCATTAATTCATTTAAGAGCTGCGGTCAGAGGAAGGTCTCAATATGATCAAGAGAATATCCTTACAAAATGAATATTTTATTGAAGTGGATTTATTTATTTTTTATCTCTCATTTTTTTCCTAGTTTATCATGCATGAGTCATTTCAGTTCATTTCAATTTATTAAGCCATTTGCCCTGGCAGGAAGTAAGAAAGGTCTCCTTTAATTGCTTTTGACACAAATTTGTACTGACAGTATGCACACATTTACATGTACACACTGAAACTCACACATGCACCTCCAAACACTTAAGGAATAACACTTCTATTAGACTATATACTGTATAAAAAAAACAGGACAAATATGCATGCCATCATGTATACAGATAAAGATACAAAACGTATATAGTATACTACAAAAGAAGCACTAAAAGGGGCCGATTCATCAAGCTCTGAATGGAGCTTGATGCATCTGTTTCCGCAGAAGCCTTCAGGCTCGCTGGAAACAGCAGTTAAGAAGCAGCGGTCTTAAGACCACTGCTCCTTAACTCGTCCGCCTGCTCTGAGGCAGCGGACATCAATCCGCCCAATCACATACGATCGGGTTGATTGACACCCCAAGCTAGCGGCTGTGAATCTGCAGGGGGCGGCATTGCACAAGCAGTTCCACAGAACTGCTTGTGCAATGATAAATGCCGACAGTGTCTGCTGTCGGCATTTATTGATTTGCGTCAGACATGATCCGCTACAGCGGATCATGTCCACTCGTACTTTGTTAAATCGGCCCCAATGGCTCTATGCATACACACATAAAGATGCACAGCACAAACACAATACAAACATAGAACTTGATTATAAGGAAGCAAAAAATATTAGCAAAATTCAGAGCTAACACCACTCAAGTTAAATCAGTAGCGCTCTTTAATATGTTTTACATGTATTTTGTTATATATTTATTCTAGCCCTAACTCTTTACTCAAGGCCTATAATCCAGCCATAATGACATACATAAAAACAAATAGAATACACACACGTTTATTTATATATATAATACTAGAAAAGGCATGCACTCACTGGATTTGTGCAAATAGAGGGCTTTATTGGCACATCAAAAAACAAGTAACGTTTTGGGGATCAATCACCCCTTATCAGAACCAGTGAAAATAGTGAAAAACAAACAGTGTATATAACAGGTGTTAACCCCACCTCCAATCAGAGAAGAACAGTCCCTAATTAACAAGGACGTGACACATATGTTAATAAGTATCAAATAAACTTATACATAGTTTCAGTACTATCCAGTACTCTCAGTAAGCAATCTTAAAATATCCATTAAAATATAAGTATACGGGGGCGGAGCCTGGAGGAGCATGGAGTCGGATGCTAATTCTAGCAGTTCCGTGCACAGTAGAGAGCAAAGGGGCAATAACACTGCACTAGATCCCCACCGCTTACATTAGCAGAGACCCAGCAATGCTCTGAGCATCAGAGCACCAGAAGAAATGCCCAATTTGGATCCGGAGCGCATTTCTAAACACTGCACACTCCCGGAGTACAGCAGTGAAGAGACTGCAGCCGCCATTTTGAGGAGCCATGTGGCCGACACAGTTGTAATTAAAGGAGTCCAGGCACAACTGGTACTTGCTAAAGACATCAAACATTGAGGGATAATATCCATTGAACGAGGGAGTACCTAATTACACACTAAAGGAAGGTGTGAAACAGCAATGACCCACATAATAGCCAGCTCTGTGTATACTTGGTTTTGTCTGCATGATGGCAGCTATATATTAACATCTGGATGCCCTCTTTGAAGCTCTGGGGACTTCAAGATCTGAGGTTAGGTCTTTAAATTTAATCTGCGCTAGGCGAGACAGCCACATGATGAACTCCTACACTAATACTACAGGCCAGTAATATACAGCTCCTGCTTACTAAGAGGATGTATTTAGCTTTATTTCTTCTGCAAGATTTGTGTTCCCGTCTCGACCAACAACATGCAAGCTGCTTTGCCATGCTGCAATACCCCTTCAATACAGATTGCTCTACTGATGACATTAATAGTCCTCTTACTGGGTGTGTTGCTGCAGGGCCCCAGCACTCATCTCGGATGAAAAAAAGAGCAGTGCAGTCAAGCAACATACAGAAAGATGAGAATGAGAGTGCACCTAGAGAGCAGAGAGCAGCAGAGAAGGAGGTCTTTCAACTTGGATGTCCCACAGTTTCTGTGATACTTGGGATGTGGACTTAGGACATATTGAACATACAAAAACCTGGCAACCTGTGCTACAAGCAGCATCATTTTTTCTTAATGCTCCTTCTACAAGAACCCAATGCTCAGTCAAACTATAACGATGGGCCTAGGTGGCACGGGACATACATACATCTTGACAGCTCACTTTGGGACTTTGACTGAATTCTGACCCAGGACACCTTGTGCTGCTCTTTAATTCCAAGATCAGGGGTAGGCTGAGTGCTTACTGGACTTAGAGCGGTGTCTGGATTAACTTTATGCAAACCATAGTAGGTCACTGCCCTAGTACCAATAAAGTGATTATTTCAGTTTTAGTTTGCATTCTGAGTTATCTAGCCGTTATCTCCTGGACGTTCACTACCCCAGATGACGACTTTAGGGTCTGAAGCATGTGGACTCTTGTCTCAATACTCTCCTTACAATATTAGTTGCACAGCATTAGTTTATAAAGTTCGCTGGTACAGGTTCACCCTATTTAGTTAAACAAATGGATTGGCCTAGCTCAGGTTATTTATATCTAATGTAATTGTGCCCTAAAATGTTAGATTTTCTCCAGTATATATCTTCTCTACTTATAGCCCTGAGAGAAACTTAGGCCATTCAGGAGTGGGTCTGTGTATTTACATGTTTGCAAACCCTTGGTTGCTCTATGCATATATTCATATATTCTATAGATGTACCACTCAAACTCAGCATAATCTATGTCTATAAATTTCCAAAATAGGAATCCAGAGAGAATGGTATATAGGTTTAAATTATATCCAAGTATTAATAGTTATATTCCTCTAAGGGTGCATCCGATATACGGCATAGTTTTCTGCGCAAGCAAGGGAACCCGCGCCGCCCGTAATTTCACCTCGCAACTCAACCTATCCAATATACTGCGCCGTCAGATGCTAAACTGGCATAAGTAGGAAAAAACGGCGATCAACTAAAATGTGCGCAAATACACATTTCAGTCGTCACAAGTACTTACGCCAGTATTTTGTTCACGTAAAGTCTCAATAAAGAGTAGTTTTATGCAAATTAGGCTACGAATCGTAAAAAATAACTGCCAGTTCTAAAAGATTCGCCATGTAATTACGCCATTCAAAATTCATACATAAACCCATGCGCAGCTGTCATTTTCTTTAGTGTGTTTGGTTGTTTCTTGGAGCTACAGCACACTACAGTGAGTAAAGTGATTTAGTAAGAGCAGTGAGAGAGGCGCAATTCATCAAAGTTAGTTAGGTCGGATTTTTGTTTGGTTAAGCCTGTACATTTACTTACACTTTTTTTTTACATATTGCACACATTTTGCATACATACATATACAAAATACACAACACTTTTTTTTTTCTAACACCTCACTCATTTTATTTATCTTTTACAGTGTGATAGGCTGAGTGTTGGTTGTGATTGTGTGTGATTGAAGTGGGAGTGAGTGTGACTGTTTGTAGTTTGAGGATTACAGGGAGAGGTAGGGTGGAGGGGAGGAGGGGAGTTGCAGGAAGAGGATTATGGACAGGAGGAGCAGCAGGGTCCCCGTCAGGGAGTAAGTGGAGTGGGGAGATGGAGAGCCAGAAGGGATGATGGGAGTGGGGCTGCCCCGAGACCAGGCACACTTAGAAGAGGGATAGAGGGTGCACATGGGGACAGAAGGGGGGAGGAGGGAGAGGATAGGGAGGAACCCACACCAGGGACATCCCAGGGAAGAAGCCAAGCGGCCACGGATGATGAGTGCATGAGATGCCCGAACGTCTCGTTCGCAGAGAATTTAGCGCTAGTCCAGGCCATCATGGAGAACCACACTGCCCTCTTTGGCCAGGAGAAGGGCAAAGGAGTTGCCCGTCGGCATAAGGATGCATGGCTGTTGGTCAAGCAGGCAGTAAACAGCGTGGCCCAGCAGAGGAGGACTGTCGACGGCCTAAAGAAAAGATGGAATGATTGCAAGAGGTGGGCCAAGAAGCCATGCACCAGAGGAGAACAAACGGTGGTCCTCCCCAGGAGGCTGAATATAATGAATGGTAGGAGATAATACGCAGGTCCCTGAGTGTCACAGCAGTCCGTGGACTTCCAGGGGCTTGTGACTCAGGGGCTGCAACATCAGCACAGCATGCTTTTGAGTAACATCCCACACACCAGTATTATATGTATTTGAGATATAACATCCTTTAATGTCACACATTCATGTACACAATGAGGAGCATGGTATTTGGCGTACTAACAAAAACATCTACAATTACATTTCACATTAAAGGGACATTAAACCAAATCTTGTTATTTCATTATTCAGATAGAGAATACAGTTTTAAACATCCCAATTTACTTCTATTATCTAATTTGCTTCATAATTCTGATATTCTTTGTTTATTAAATATCAATGCACATGGGTGAGCCAATCACATGAGGCATTGATGTGCAGCCACCAATCAGCAGCTTCTGAGCCTATCTAGATATGCTTTTCAGCAAAGAATATCAAGAGAATGAAGCAAATTATGTAATGGAAGTAAATTAGAAAGTTGTTTAAAATTGCATGCTATAGCTGAATCATGAAAGAATAAAAATGGGTTTAATGTCCATTTAATGCTACTTAACACATTGAAATTCATGATATGAGGTGGAATAGTGAAATACTAACATGTCTCAGAGTAACACAGGCCACAAGCCACATGTAGAGTTTTCAGTAAATGGACACTTTCGCCATCACAATACTTTTAGCTCAAGAAAGCACTTTATGTGCCTACATCAGGCTAAAGGAAATTGTGTGACCATAGTGTCACTTAAAGAACACATTTTCTCCATCACTGACATGTACACATAACTATTGTATGAAACATATTCATGTATACTTTGCATATTAAAAACCCTCATATCACAAATCACAATGTGCACATGCATGCATGTTATAGAGTTTGACATGAGAATGAGTATAGGCCCTAGCATGTATCAATGTACATTGTATGCCCACATGGACATATATATGATTGTACTAATCCCTCTCATTATTTGACTCCTCCACAGAACCTCCTGTCACTAGGGTGCAAACGGGCATGCATCCACACCAACCACCAGTCCAAAGAATGCCTCCATCGCAACCACCAGTCCAAAGAATGCCTCCACCTCCACCACCAGTCCAAAGAATCCATCAACAAGGACAGTATGCTCCCAGGAATGAGCTGGGTTGGATTGCCTCTGTTGAGGACCCAGACGTCATGCCACCAACATTGGCAGACGAGCCCTGGCAAGATATCTGGCCGGAGGATTATTCTTTTGGCTTTGAGGGGGAGCCCAGTCAGCCCCAAAGGGTACATGTCTTTACCCCCCCCCCAATATCAGGCCAGTCAGGGCTTTTACGCACAGGACATGCAAAATGGACAGGCTGAGTGGTCGCACACCAGTCGGCAATGGGACTACCAGTCCACCCGGAGAGCTCCACCATCCGCTTCCCTTGGAAGAGCTCCACCATCTGAAGAGGAGCATATAGCTGTATTTGTTCCTGATGCAGTACCAGCTGTAGTTGTTCCTGATGCAGCACCAGCTGTATTTGTTCCTGATGCAGCACCAGCTGTAGTTGTTCCTCATGCAGCACCAGCTGTAGTTGTTCCTCATGCAGCACCAGCTGTAGTTGTTCCTCATGCAGCACCAGCTGTAGTTGTTCTACATGCAGCACCAGCTGTAGTTGTTCCTCATGCAGCACCAGCTGTAGTTGTTCCTGATGCAGCACCAGCTGAGGATGTCCCTGATGCACCAGCAGCTAGAGCTGAACCTGCGCCTAGAATCCCTGCTGGTCAACAGCCTGTAGATCCTCTGTATTCTCCCATGGGCGACGAATACATTTCCCTCCAGAGGAGGCTCATAGCAAGCTGTGAGAGAAGACAACGAGACCAACGCAGGTTTGACAGGAGCCAACAGACTTTACTCCAGCATTCCATCAAGCTGCAACGGGACATGGCAGCATCTTTAAATGGAATAGTCCAAAACCTCAGATGATGAGAGTTATTTCGGATATGCAGATGCAGATTGACAACAGATGGTGGGAACAAAACCAACTCTTGGGTGTGTTGGTGGAGCACTTCACACACCAGCAGGACACTGCCTCCAGCCTCTCATCTGTGGCCAGCACTCCAGCTGAATCATCTGAATCCGCCCAACCCAGGAGATTCTCTCCAGGCACCTCAGAATCCTCATCCAAGAAGCAAAGAAAAAAAAAATATTCTTATAGTTCACCATAAATCTTGTCCTCTGTTTTTTACCATATAATTGTCATCCACATCCATGTGAGGGGTGTTTTAGCACACTAATGTTGTTAAAACATATAATAAGGCCTGTGTGGAAATGGAACAAAAAAGGTAATATTATCCTATTTCTAACATATTCTTGTACTATAACTCCCATCCACAATAGTTGTTTCTGAAGGGTACATATAGTAATATTCACTTGTAAGATGTAAATCAATGTATCTCACATCCAATCTAAATTGACCCATTGGTATATATAGTAGTGATGTTACTTATAGGGTGGGCATTATCAGGTGTTTTAAGTCTGCAGGTGAGAGGTTGTGTTGTGTGTGATTTGTTTAACACAATTGCAAAGAGGCAGCCTTCAAGAAGGTGTTATAAATGATCATATGAACCATCATAGGTTTTGCTTTCAACTAAGAATACCAAGAGAACAAAGCAAGTGTTCTAATTAAATCTGAAAGTAGTTAGAAATAACATGCCCTATTTAAAAGAAGAAGGTTTTCTTTGGAGTTGACTGTCCCTTTATTTATTTTGGCATCAGTGCCAAGCTGTGTTAGCATTAGAATAAATTACACCAGTGGGTTCTAAAGAGATGAAGGTAATCCAATTTACATTAAATAAGTAAGTATATGTCCCCAATGTGATAAAGTACCTACAAGCTCAATCCATTTGACTATTTCAAATACACAAATAAACCTTAAAAAAGCAATATCATAGTATACTGTCCCTTTAACCTTGAGATGCTGCTTAAATGTATGTGTTTGTTAAGGCTTCCAGGGAGTTATGTTGTTTTTTTTAGTCAGTTCAAGGGCTCCTGCGCCTGCAATTTGTGGCAAGATGAGAATGGAGTAGATTTTCTGAAATCCTTACGCTGTATATTGGATACCAAACTGCGCGTGTTTTGTATGTCAGTCTATGGGTCAATTAATTACGGGCAAAGGCAGAAATATACGAGCATAATCTGCGCAAAATTTGGCGTCGCCAGATTTTGCGGGTGACGATTTTTATTGGATCGTGTCCTTTATGTGTAGATGCTTCAACTGTATTACTTGTATGCTGAGTATTTATATGTACAAAGTTTACAATGTTTATGACAGCTCTGTGCTCCCATACAAACCAGTGCAATGTTAGACAAGATATAGTGGCATGCTAGAGGCTTATCAGAAAGGGGTGGGCTAATGGATCTCTGTTATACTTAGGGGTCGCTAACTATGAGGGTCAAGGATTACTGGGGGTTTTGGTTAAAAGAATTGCTATATAGTTCTCTCCCAAGTCCCCATAAAATAAAACAGCAGAGTATAGAGTGCAGTACATAGTTATTCACATGCTCAACAGTACTGAGCTATAAGAGTTTCAACCCTACATGGGGAAAACTTAAGCCTCATTTCCAAGGCCAATGGGGGTCCTCTCTCTCCCTCTGCAGGCAGGGGAGATGGAGGATACTTAACCCAAATTCCTATAATTCGTACTGTATTTGTGTGCCAAGAAATGGATTGGCTTTTAATTCTTGGATACCCCTCATCAATACTTTACCAAAGGAGCTACCCCTTTGGAGCTAATTTTTGGACTCTAGGTTCCTCTCTTGATCTAGCTTGACAGCCATAGATGCATTGTGTTTTCTGATAATATTGCTACTACAATGGAGCTGCCTTACATAGCACTTGGAAGCACACAAGTTTATTTTTAGGGAACACTCTGCACTGCTTATAAATAGTTGTTTAATCCAAGATATTAAGTATAAGCCTACATATTTGTCTGAATCAAGCTAGCCAATTTATTTTAGTCTTATCGCAATCCAGTTCCAGTAAGGTTGCTTTTCCCATTTCAGGTAAATTGTTATATCTCAGATGATAACCTCCCCCCCCCCCCTCACATCTTATCTTATATCATTTCACCCTATACAGGGAGTGCAGAATTATTAGGCAAGTTGTATTTTTGAGGATTAATTTTATTATTGAACAACAACCATGTTCTCAATGAACCCAAAAAACTCATTAATATCAAAGCTGAATAGTTTTGGAAGTAGTTTTTAGTTTGTTTTTAGTTATAGCTATTTTAGGGGGATATCTGTGTGTGCAGGTGACTATTACTGTGTATAATTATTAGGCAACTTAACACAAAACAAATATATACCCATTTCAATTATTTATTTTTACCAGTGAAACCAATATAACATCTCAACATTCACAAATATACATTTCTGACATTCAAAAACAAAACAAAAACAAATCAGTGACCAATATAGCCACCTTTCTTTGCAAGGACACGCAAAAGCCTGCCATCCATGGATTCTGTCAGTGTTTTGATCTGTTCACCATCAACATTGCGTGCAGCAGCAACCACAGCCTCCCAGACACTGTTCAGAGAGGTGTACTGTTTTCCCTCCTTGTAAATCTCACATTTGATGATGGACCACAGGTTCTCAATGGGGTTCAGATCAGGTGAACAAGGAGGCCATGTCATTAGATTTTCTTCTTTTATACCCTTTCTTGCCAGCCACGCTGTGGAGTACTTGGACGCGTGTGATGGAGCATTGTCCTGCATGAAAATCATGTTTTTCTTGAAGGATGCAGACTTCTTCCTGTACCACTGCTTGAAGAAGGTGTCTTCCAGAAACTGGCAGTAGGACTGGGAGTTGAGCTTGACTCCATCCTCAACCCGAAAAGGCCCCACAAGCTCATCTTTGATGATACCAGCCCAAACCAGTACTCCACCTCCACCTTGCTGGCGTCTGAGTCGGACTGGAGCTCTCTGCCCTTTACCAATCCAGCCACGGGCCCATCAAGACTCACTCTCATTTCATCAGTCCATAAAACCTTAGAAAAATCAGTCTTGAGATATTTCTTGGCCCAGTCTTGACGTTTCAGCTTGTGTGTCTTGTTCAGTGGTGGTCGTCTTTCAGCCTTTCTTACCTTGGCCATGTCTCTGAGTATTGCAAACCTTGTGCTTTTGGGGACTCCAGTGATGTTGCAGCTCTGAAATATGGTCAAACTGGTGGCAAGTGGCATCTTGGCAGCTGCACGCTTGACTTTTCTCAGTTCATGGGCAGTTATTTTGCGCCTTGGTTTTTCCACACGCTTCTTGTGACCCTGTTGACTATTTTGAATAAAACGCTTGATTGTTCGATGATCACGCTTCAGAAGCTTTGCAATTTTAAGAGTGCTGCATCCCTCTGCAAGATATCTCACTATTTTTGACTTTTCTGAGCCTGTCAAGTCCTTCTTTTGACCCATTTTGCCAAAGGAAAGGAAGTTGCCTAATAATTATGCACACCTGATATAGGGTGTTGATGTCATTAGACCACACCCCTTCTCATTACAGAGATGCACGTCACCTAATATGCTTAATTGGTAGTAAGCTTTCGAGCCTATACAGCTTGGAGTAAGATAACATGCATAAAGAGGATGATGTGGTCAAAATACTCATTTGCCTAATAATTCTGCACTCCCTGTACTATCATATATCGGATGCTGTCCGCCCATGGTCCATATGTGACCATTTCATTTCAAGCGGTACTTACCCGCTGAAAAATTACTCTGAAAGTGCCAGTAGGCCCAATAGGGTCTACAACATGACTACCATACTCTAGCATTTATTTTACCTATATTAAAGGGTACATGAGTGTCCAGATAACTAGTCATCCATAGAAACTACTGTATACATAAAATGGAGGTTTCAGTTAAGGTTGTTATACTTGTCTGTCAATCTTTTCTCTTAAAAATTGCATTGTATTGTGCCCTATGACAGGCTGTTGTTATTTACAATATACACCATTCATTGTACATTTCATTTTCTTTTGCAAAACCTCAATAAAAGATCATTATAAAAAAAATATATATAAGTATACACAGAGCTGTATATGTGGAACAACATACAAAATAAAGTGTATATACAAACTTAGGCCTAGATTTGGAGTTTGGCGTTAGCCGTGAAAACCAGCGTTAGAGGCTCCTAACGCTGGTTTTAGGCTAACTCCGGTATTTGGAGTCACTCAAAATAGGGTCTAACGCTCACTTTTCAGCCGCAAATTTTCCATACCGCAGATCCCCTTACGTCAATTGCGTATCCTATCTTTTCAATGGGATCTTTCTAACTCCGGTATTTAGAGTCGTGGCTGAAGTGAGCGTTAGACATCTAACGACAAAACTCCAGCCGCAGGAAAAAAATCAGTAGTTAAGAGCTTTCTGGGCTAACGCCGGTTTATAAAGCTCTTAACTACTGTACTCTAAAGTACACTAACACCCATAAACTACCTATGTACCCCTAAACCGAGGCCCCCCCCACATCGCCGCCACTCGATTAAATTGTTTTAACCCCTAATCTGCCGACCGCCACCTACGTTATACTTATGTACCCCTAATCTGCTGCCCCTAACACCGCCGACCCCTGTATTATATTTATTAACCCCTAATCTGCCCCCCACAACGTCGCCGCCAGCTACCTACAATAATTAACCCCTAATCTGCCGACCGCAACCTACGTTATACTTATGTACCCCTAATCTGCTGCCCCTAACACCGCCGACCCCTGTATTATATGTATTAACCCCTAATCTGCCCCCCCACAACGTCGCCGCCAGCTACCTACAATAATTAACCCCTAATCTGCCGACCGCCACCTACGTTATACTTATGTACCCCTAATCTGCTGCCCCTAACACCGCCGACCCCTGTATTATATTTATTAACCCCTAATCTGCCCCCCACAACATCGCCGCCAGCTACCTACAATAATTAACCCCTAATCTGCCGACCGCAAAGCGCCGCCACCTACATTATAGCTATGTACCCCTAATCTGCTGCCCCTAACACCGCAGACCCCTATATTATATTTATTAACCCCTAATCTGCCCCCCACAACGTCGCCTCCACCTGCCTACACTTATTAACACCTAATCTGCCGAGCGCACCGCTACTATTATAAAGTTATTAACCCCTAATCCGCCTCACTAACCCTATAATAAATAGTATTAACCCCTAATCTGCCCTCCCTAACATCGCCGACACCTAACTTCAATTATTAACCCCTAATCTGCCGACCGGAGCTCACCGCTATTCTAATAAATATATTAACCCCTAAAGCTAAGTCTAACCCTAACACTAACACCCCCCTAAATTAAATATAATTTTAATCTAACGAAATTAATTAACTCTTATTAAATAAATTATTCCTATTTAAAGCTAAATACTTACCTGTAAAATAAACCCTAATATAGCTACAATATAACGAATAATTACATTGTAGCTATTTTAGGATTAATATTTATTTTACAGGTAACTTTGTAATTATTTTAACCAGGTACAATAGCTATTTAATATTTAAGAACTATTTAATAGCTAAAATAGTTAAAATAATTACAAATTTACCTGTAAAATAAATCCTAACCTAAGTTACAATTGAACCTACCACTACACTATCAATAAATTAATTAAATAAAATACCTATAATTATCTACAATTAAACCTACCACTACACTATCAAAAAATTAATTAAATAAAATACCTACAATTATCTACAATTAAACCTAACACTACACTATCAATAAATAAATTAAATACAATACCTACAAATAACTACAATGAAATAAACTATCTAAAGTACAAAAAATAAAAAAGAACTAAGTTACAAAAAATAAAAAAATACTTACAAACATAAGAAAAATATTACAACAATTTTAAACTAATTACACCTACTCTAAGCCCCCTAATAAAATAACAAAGACCCCCAAAATAACAAAATGCCCTACCCTATTCTAAATTAAAAAAGTTCAAAGCTCTTTTACCTTACCAGCTCTGAACAGGGCCCTTTGCGGGGCATGCGCCAAGAAATTCAGCTCTTTTGCCTGTAAAAAAAAACATACAATAGCCCCCCCCAACATTACAACCCACATACCCCTAATCTAACCCAAACCCCCCTTAAATAAACATAACACTAAGCCCCTGAAGATCTTCCTACCTTGTCTTCACCCTACCAGGTTCACCGATCCGTCCTGAAGAGCTCCTCCGATGTCCTGATCCAAGCCCAAGCGGGGGGCTGAAGAGGTCCATGATCCGGTTGAAGTCTTCATCCAAGTGGGAGCTGAAGAGGTCCATGATCCGGATGAAGTCTTCATCCAAGCGGGAGCTGAAGAGGTCCATGATCCGGATGAAGTCTTCTATCAACGGCATCTTCAATCTTCTTTCTTCCGGATCCATCTTGCAGACCTCCGACGCGGAACATCCTCTTCTCCCGACGCCTACTAGCCGAATGATGGTTCCTTTAAGGGACGTCATCCAAGATGGCGTCCCTCGAATTCCGAATTGGCTGATAGGATTCTATCAGCCAATCGGAATTAAGGTAGGAATATTCTGATTGGCTGATGGAATCAGCCAATCAGAATCAAGATCAATCCGATTGGCTGATCCAATCAGCCAATCAGATTGAGCTTGCATTCTATTGGCTGATCGGAACAGACAATAGAATGCAAGCTCAATCTGATTGGCTGATCGAATCAGCCAATCGGATTGAACTTGATTCTGATTGGCTGATTCCATCAGCCAATCAGAATATTCCTACCTTAATTCCGATTGGCTGATAGAATCCTATCAGCCAATCGGAATTCGAGGGACGCCATCTTGGATGACGTCCCTTAAAGGAACCGTCATTCGGCTAGTAGGCGTCGGGAGAAGAGGATGTTCCGCGTCGGAGGTCTGCAAGATGGATCCGGAAGAAAGAAGATTGAAGATGCCGTTGATAGAAGACTTCATCCGGATCATGGACCTCTTCAGCTCCCGCTTGGATGAAGACTTCATCCGGATCATGGACCTCTTCAGCTCCCGCTTGGATGAAGACTTCAGCCGGATCATGGACCTCTTCAGCCCCCCACTTGGGCTTGGATCAGGACATCGGAGGAGCTCTTCAGGACGGATCGGTGAACCTGGTAGGGTGAAGACAAGGTAGGAAGATCTTCAGGGGCTTAGTGTTAGGTTTATTTAAGCGGGGTTTGGGTTAGATTAGGGGTATGTGAGCGGTGGGTTGTAATGTTGGGGGGGTATTGTATGTTTTTTTTTACAGGCAAAAGAGCTGAATTTCTTGGGGCATGCCCCGCAAAGGGCCCTGTTCAGGGCTGGTAAGGTAAAAGAGCTTTGAAATGTAGTAATTTAGAATAGGGTAGGGCATTTTGTTATTTTGGGGGCCTTTGTTATTTTATTAGGGGGCTTAGAGTAGGTGTAATTAGTTTAAAATTGTTGTAATATTTTTCTTATGTTTGTAAATATTTTTTTATTTTTTGTAACTTAGTTCTTTTTTATTTTTTGTACTTTAGTTAGTTTATTTCATTGTAGTTATTTGTAGGAATTGTATTTAATTTATTTATTGATAGTGTAGTGTTAGGTTTAATTGTAGGTAATTGTAGGTATTTTATTTAATTAATTTAATGATAGTATAGTGTTAGGTTTAATTGTAACTTAGGTTAGGATTTATTTTACAGGTAATTTTGTTATTATTTTAACTAGGTAACTATTAAATAGTTCTTAACTATTTAATAGCTATTGTACCTGGTTAAAATAATTACAAAGTTGCCTGTAAAATAAATATTAATCCTAAAATAGCTACAATGTAATTATAATTTATATTGTAGCTATATTAGGATTTATTTTACAGGTAAGTATTTAGCTTTAAATAGGAATAATTTATTTAATAAGAGTTAATTAATTTCGTTAGATTAAAATTATATTTAATTTAGGGGGTGTTAGTGTTAGGGTTAGACTTAGCTTTAGGGGTTAATACATTTATTATAGTAGCGGTGAGCTCCGGTCGGCAGATTTGGGGTTAATGTTTGAAGTTAGGTGTCGGCGATGTTAGGGAGGGCAGATTAGGGGTTAATACTATTTATTATAGGGTTAGTGATGCGGATTAGGGGTTAATAACTTTATTATAGTAGTGCTCAGGTCCGCTCGGCAGATTAGGGGTTAATAAGTGTAGGCTGGTGGCGGCGACGTTGAGGGGGCCACATTAGGGGTTAATAAATATAATATAGGGGTCGGCGGTGTTAGGGGCAGCAGATTAGGGGTACATAAGGATAATGTAAGTAGCAGCGGTTTTTGGAGCAGCAGATTAGGGGTTAAAAATAATATGCAGGGGTCAGCGATAGCGGGGGTGGCAGATTAGGGGTTAATAAGTGTAAGGCTAGGGGTGTTTAGACTCGGGGTACATGTTAGGATGTTAGGTGCAGACGTAGGAAGTGTTTCCCCATAGCAAACAATGGGGCTGCGTTAGGAGCTGAACGCGGCTTTTTTGCAGGTGTTAGGTTTTTTTTCAGCTCAAACAGCCCCATTGTTTCCTATGGGGGAATCGTGCACGAGCACGTTTTTGAGGCTGGCTGCTTGCGTAAGCAACTCTGGTATTGAGAGTCTAAGCTGCGTTAAAAATGCTCTACGCTCCTTTTTTGGAGCCTAATGCAGCCTTTTTGTGGACTCTCAATACCAGAGTTATTTTTATGGTGCGGCCAGAAAAAAGCCAGCGTTAGCTACGCGGGTCATTACCGACAAAACTCCAAATCTAGCCGATAGTAAATTATATGTGGGCTCTTATATTTATACAGGAGGAGATGGCATGATCTTATAAAACTTTAATTTAATACAAACATTATATTGTCAGAATTCAAACCAGATCAACTCATGCTACATCCTTACAGCACCCTGATACACCAAAGACGCCACACGTGTAAATCGTGGGCGCGACCAACTCAGAATCGTATGCATCACTGACTGAGCCATCCAATCATGTACATTATGTACAACATCATTCAAACTATCCAACGATTCACATTGTGTGTGTGATGGGCGTTACTAATAACGTCACTATGAGGGTAAAGTTAAGATGGCCAATCAGTCAACGCCTTATGTGGGCGTTGTCAGTAACCTCCTCTCATGATAGGTGGCAAAAAGTGCCCATCAGCCGGGATCTAGAATGTAAATAGACAAACAAAATGGCATGTTAGTAGAAATCGACAACAAATCATTAAGAACATATTAATCAACAATCTGTGTGTCTAGGGCAAATACAACTATCTTACAGGGCATAACACGCCAGCTCAGGCACTCTATTTGTGCTCCAAGTAGTGACAGCGTGTAGAGAAAGGGCTATAATATTTCCCATATTATTACAAAATACACTACAATAATGTGTGTTCTCTAATCATCCTCATCAGCATATTACCAGTAACATACTCAGACTATACATTAGCGTAGTTGTTCACCTCCTCTCACTACCAGTATAGGGTAGGGGGTGCAATTATAATATAGATTAGGTCAATGAATACAGGCAGGAATTGATTAAATTCAAGAATAGGAAATTAGAGACAGTCAATAAAGACTATAAAGAAAAGAGAATTTACAGATGAGAGGAGAAGACCAATGTATAATAGACAAAGACGCCAACAACAATACACCAAGAGGAATCTCCAAAAGTTCTGGCTCTGATTCTGACTCTATGGCACCTCAGGGACAGGCATCTACATCTCAGCAGCAGGTTTTTCAGGGGGTCCAGACACACGCCAGGCAATGCAGAGGCGCAGAAGACTGCACCACAGGAGGGGTGGGTGGCACGGCTCACAGACCACCACTGCCACCAAGATGACAGAAGAAAATGATTTAATTGTCAATTTGAGTAATAGACGCCTGAGCAATGCTGAAAGATCGTTATTGAATAGGGGTCTTTCATTTATACCCTCTCATCCTACAGATGATTTTAAAACTTACATTGATATTCAGAAACCCCAGAGATTTCTAAAACTTAAGGACCACTTCAAAGGGAAACATGGTGAAGATGCTGTACTCCCATTTAGACCTACCAGTTGATTTGACCCTGTAAACAACAGTGCCAGCTTAAAGACCTACACCAGACTGGTATCATCTGATCTATTGTTATCCAATATTTCACCATAATTTGAATCAGAAAGAAAAAGCAGCCATTAAGACTCTGGCGACTGATCCCACAATATTCATTTGCCCCGCTGATAAGGGCAGTGGTGTTGTGATCTTGAATTATAAACAATACAGAGAGGAAATCTGTGATCAATTGGCTGATCCAAATGTCTATCGGAAGCTGGATAGAAACCCTACCAAGGTGTTCCAGAAGACCATTGACGGGTTAATAAAGAAGGCACTTCTAGATGGATATATCAATGACAACACTTTCAAATATCTGACTACTGAGACTGCTATATGTCCAATCCTGTACACCCTACCGAAGATACACAAATCTTTGGAGAGACCAGGCAGTACAAAAATCTATTCTTAGAACACCTTATGTTGGTCCTCCTATTGATGTTCTGTTGGACATTGTGAGATGTTGCTTTGAAATGAATTTCTTCAAATTTGAGACTAACTACTATTTACAAATATCAGGAACGGCGATGGGGTCTAATATGGCCCCATTATATGCCAATATTTTTATGGAGGAATATGAAGTGGAGACTATGAAGATTGCTGATAAGCCACAGGTATCTATGTATCGGTGATGCATAGATGACCTGTTCTTCATATGGAATGGCTCTGCTCAGGATCTAGCTTAATACAGCATCCAGTAAAGTTCAAACTCAAGTACCATGGAGAACATATTGAATTTCTGGATTTATTGATCTACAAAGAAGCGGACAAGTTGGCAACTATGCTCTATGCCAAACCAATAGTTAAGAATTCTATATTATTTGCAAAAAGTGCTCATCCGAGGAGCCTGATAAATTCCATCCCAAAGGCTCAGCTGCTAGGAACAGTGCGCAATAACACAGACCCTTTCAAAAAATAGACCCAGGTGGAAGACATGGGAAGACGTTTTATTCAAAGAAGGTACTCCAGTACGGAAATCAACATACTCTGCAATGATATCCAGCACTTAACTCAAGTCGACGTCTTATCAGCACAAATGACTAGACAGAAGAAAAAAGGTAAAAGTGAAAAAACCAAGTGAGTACTGTTCACCACCGAATATTCCCCTGACAAAATAAATTTCAATGACAACCTCAAACGCCATTGGATGGTTGTGAATACTGACCCAGCATTACCCTTCAAAGAATATAGCCCACCAATTATTGCATTTAGGAAGGGTAGATCTTTGAGAGATCAGTTGATGTTGACAGACCCTGAACACTGTTACCAAAAAAACTGGTTATGCAGTAAGAAGAAGGGTTGCTACAGATGTCTAGGCTGTACAACATGTAACTCCATGATCCAGGGGACTCACTTTAGACATCCTCAAACTAATCAGAGATTTGATATTAAGTTCTACCTTACATGCACAACCACACATGTTGTATATCTCCTGAATTGCACATGTGGAAAATTCTATGTGGGAAAAACCAGCAACACCATCTGCACCAGGATGGCTAATAATAGACATTGAATTTAGGAAGCCATTGACAAACAAACAAGTGAACTACCCGTGGCCAAACATTTTGTGAAACATAAACATACAGTCTGCAACCTCAGATTCATCCTGATTGATCATGTACCGTGCCTGAAGAGAGGAGGGGACAGAAATCAATGTCTGCTACAAATTGAATCAAAGTGGATTTTTAAATAAAGAACCGTATACCCCAATGGTCTGAACCATCAATTGGATTGGCAATGCTATTTGAAACTGATGATTGTTGTATCGTTCCCATTGCTGGGCTAAAGGTTACTATTTGATAATTGTCCCTATGCACCCTATTTCTACTTAGAATATCTGGCCTCTTTGCTGATATTGCCTGGATCATGTAATATGCACATTGTACTTTCTGTACTTTAGTTCCATTTACCCCCCCCCCCAGTACATCTAAAATCAGTATAATTGGTAATTTCACGCTAGTAAACATTTACCATAATATCATAAGTAATCTTTTGTGATGATCTGCTGGATGATCACTCCAGTGGTGGAGCTGTTGTGGTATCGATATTATATTTGCACCCCTTACCCTATACTGGTAGTGATAGGTGGTGAACAACTAAGCTAATGTATAGTCTGAGTATGTTACTGGTAATATGCTGATGAGGATGATTAGAGAACGCACATTATTGTAGTGTATTTTGTAATTATATGGGAAATATTATAGCACTTTCCCTGCACGCTGTCACTACTTGGAGCATGAATAGAGTGCCTGAGCTGGAGTGTTATGCCCTGTAAGATAGTTGTATTTGCCCTAGACACACAGATTGTTGATTAATATGTTCTTAACGATTTGTTGTCGATTTCTACTAACATGCCATTTTGTTTGTCTATTTACATTCTAGATCCCGGCTGATGGGCACTTTTTGCCACCTATCATGAGAGGAGGTTACTGACAATGCCCACATAAGGCGTTGACTGATTGGCCATTTTTCCTTTACCCTCATAGTGACATTATAAGTAACGCCCATCACACACACAATGTGAATCGTTGGATAGTCTGACTGATGTTGTACATAATGTACATGATTGGATGGCTCAGACAGTGATGCATACGGTTCTGTGTTGGTCACGCCCACAATTTTGTCTTTGGTGTATCAGGGTGCTGTAAGGATGTAGCGTGAGTTGATCTGGTTTGAATTATGAGGATATAATGTTTGTATTAGATTCAAGTTTTATACAATCACGCCATCTCCTCCTGTATAAATATGAGAGCCCACATATAATTTACCATCGGCTAGATTATGAGTTCTGCATTAGGCTTAAAAAGCAGCGTTGGCCGGTCCTAACGCTGCTTTTTAACGCCCGCTGGTATTACGAGTCTTGCAGGTACAGGTGTACCGCTCACTTTTTTGGCCAGACTTGGAAATACCGCAAATCCACTTACGTAAATTGCGTATCCTATTTTTTCAATGGGACTTGCATAGCGCCGGAAATACGAGTCTGACAAAAAGTGAGCGGTACACCCTCTCCTGTCAAGACTGGTACCTTATTTTAAAGTCAGTAGTTAAGAGTTTTATGGTACAATGCCGTAGCATAAAACTCTTAACTAAAGTGCTAAAAAGTACACCAACACCCATAAACTACCTATTAACCCCTAAACCGAGGCCCTCCCACATCGCAAACACTAAAATAAAAATTTGAACCCCTAATCTGCCGAACCGGACATCGCCGCCATTGAAATAAATATATTAACCCCTAAACCACCGCACTCCCGCCTCGCAAACATTAGTTAATATTATTAACCCCTAATCTGCCATCCCTAACATCGCCGACACCTATCTACATTTATTAACCCCTAATCTGCTGCCCACAACGTCGCCGCCACTATATTAAATTTATTAACACCTAAGTCTAACCCTAACCCCCCTAACTTAAATATAATTTAAATAAAAATTACTATCATTAACTAAATTATTCCTTTTTAAAACTAAATGCTTACCTATAAAATAAACCCTAAGCTAGCTACAATATAACTAATAGTTACAGTGTAGCTAGCTTAGGGTTTATTTTTTATTTTACAGGCAAGTTTGTATTTATTTTAACTAGGTATAATAGTTCTTAAATAGTTATTAACTATTTAATAAAATACCTAGCTAAAATAAATATAAATTTACCTATAAAATAAAACCTAAGTTACACTAACACCTAACACTACTCTATAATTAAATTAATTGCCTAAATTAAATAAAATTAGCTAAAGTACAAATAAAAACAAACACTAAATTAAAGAAAATATTTAACAAATTACAAGATTTTTAAACTAATTACACCTAATCTAATCCCCCTAACAAAATAAAAAAGCCCTACCCTACAGTAAATTACAAACAGCCCTTAAAAGGGCCTTTTGCGGGGCATTGTCCCAAAGTAATCAGCTCTTTTACCTGTAAAAAAAATTACAAATCCCCCCCCAACATTAAAACCCACCACCCACACAACCAACCCTACTCTAAAACCCACCCAATACCCCCTTAAAAATCCTAACACTAACCCCTTGAAGATCACCTTACCAAGAGAAGTCTTCACCCAACCGGGCCGAAGTCCTCAACGAAGCCGGGAGAAGTCTTCATCCATGCCGGGCGAAGTGGTCCTCCAGACAGGCAGAAGTCTTCATCCAGACGGCATCTTCTCTCTTCATCCATCCGGAGCAGAGCGGGTCCATCTTCAAGACATCCGGCGTGGAGCATCCTCTTCAATCGACGTCTTCTTGCTGAATGAAGGTACCTTTAAATGACGTCATCCAAGATGGCATCCCTTCAATTCTGATTGACTGATAGAATTCTATCAGCCAATCGGAATTAAGGTAGAAAAAATCCTATTGGCTGATGCCATCAGCCAATAGGATTGAGCTGGCATTCTATTGGCTGATTGGAACAGCCAATAGAATGCCAGCTCAATCCTATTGGCTGATTGGATCAGCCAATAGGATTGAAGTTTAATCCTATTGGCTGATCCAATCAGCAAATAGGATTTTTTCTACCTTAATTCTGATTGGCTGATAGAATTCAGCCAATCGGAATTGAAGGGATGCGATCTTGGATGACGTATTTTAAAGGAACCTTCATTCAGTCTTAGCCGTCGGATGAAGAGGATGCTCCGCGTCGGATGTCTTGAAGATGGACCCGCTCTACGCCGGATGGATGAAGATAGAAGATGACGTCTGGATGAAGACCTCTTCCTGTCTGGAGGACCACTTCACCCGGCTTGGATGAAGACTTCTCCCGGCTTCATTGAGGACTTCGGACCAGTTGGATGAAGACTTCTCCCGGTAAGGTGATCTTCAAGGGGTTAGTTTTTTTAAGTGGGGATTGGGTGGGTTTTAGAGTAGGGTTGGTTGTGTGGGTGGTGGGTTTTAATGTTGGGGGGGATTTGTAATTTCTTTTACAGGTAAAATAGCTGATTACTTTGGGGCAATGTCCCGCAAAAGGCTCTTTTTAGGGCTTTTTGTGATTTAGTGTAGGGTAGGGCTTTTTTATTTTGGGGGGGCTTTTTTATTTTGTTAGGGGGATTAGATTAGGTGTAATTAGTTTAAAAATATTGTAATTTGTTTATTATTTTCTGTAATTTAGTGTGGGTTTTTTGTACTTTAGCTAATTTTATTTAATTGTATTTTATTTAGGCAATTAATTTATAGAGTAGTGTTAGGTGTTAGTGTAACTTAGGTTAGGTTTTATTTTACAGGTAAATTTGTATTTATTTAAGCTAGGTAGTTTATTAAATAGTTAATAACTATTTAAGAACTATTCTACCTAGTTAAAATAAATACAAACTTGCCTGTAAAATAAAAATAAACTCTAAACTAGCTACAATGTAACTATTAGTTATATTGTAGCTAGTTTAGGGATTATTTTATAGGTAAGTATTTAGTTTTAAATAGGAATAATTTTGTTAATTATAGTAATTATTATTTAGATTTATTTAAATTATATTTAAGTTAGGGGGGTTAGGGTTAGACTTAGGTTAAGGGGTTAGAAAATTTAGAATAGTGGCGGCGACGTTGGGGGCGGCAGATTAGGGGTTAATAATTATTATGTAGGTTGCGGTGATGTTGGGGGCAGCAGATTAGGGGTTAATAATATAATATAGGTGGCGGCGATGTTGGGGGCAGCAGATTAGGGGTTCATAACTATAATGTAGGTGGCGGCGTTGTCCGGAGCGGCAGATTAGGGGTTAATAATACAGGGAGTGCAGAATTATTAGGCAAGTTGTATTTTTGAGGATTAATTTTATTATTGAACAACAACCATGTTCTCAATGAAGCCAAAAAACTCATTAATATCAAAGCTGAATAGTTTTGGAAGTAGTTTTTAGTTTGTTTTTAGTTATAGCTATTTTAGGGGGATATCTGTGTGTGCAGGTGACTATTACTGTGCATAATTATTAGGCAACTTAACAAAAAACAAATATATACCCATTTCAATTATTCATTTTTACCAGTGAAACCAATATAACATCTCAACATTCACAAATATACATTTCTGACATTCAAAAACAAAACAAAAACAAATCAGTGACAATATAGCCACCTTTCTTTGCAAGGACACTCAAAAGCCTGCCATCCATGGATTCTGACAGTGTTTTGATCTGTTCACCATCAACATTGCGTGCAGCAGCAACCACAGCCTCCCAGACACTGTTTAGAGAGGTGTACTGTTTTCCCTCCTTGTAAATCTCACATTTGATGATGGACCACAGGTTCTCAATGGGGTTCAGATCAGGTGAACAAAGAGGCCATGTCATTAGATTTTCTTCTTTTATACCCTTTCTTGCCAGCCACGCTGTGGAGTACTTGGACTCGTGTGATGGAGCATTGTCCTGCATGAAAATCATGTTTTTCTTGAAGGATGCAGACTTCTTCCTGTACCACTGCTTGAAGAAGGTGTCTTCCAGAAACTGGCAGTAGGACTGGGAGTTGAGCTTGACTCCATCCTCACCCCGAAAAGGCTCCACAAGCTCATCTTTGATGATACCAGCCCAAACCAGTACTCCATCTCCACCTTGCTGGCGTCTGAGTCGGACTGGAGCTCTCTGCCCTTTACAAATCCAGCCACGGGCCCATCCATCTGGCCCATCAAGACTCACTCTCATTTCATCAGTCCATAAAACCTTAGAAAAATCAGTCTTGAGATATTTCTTGGCCCAGTCTTGACATTTCAGCTTGTGTGTCTTGCTCAGTGGTGGTCGTCTTTTAGCCTTTCTTACCTTGGCCATGTCTCTGAGTATTGCACACCTTTGTGCTTTTGGGCACTCCAGTGATGTTGCAGCTCTGAAAAATGGCCAAACTGGTGGCAAGTGGCATCTTGGCAGCTGCACGCTTGACTTTTCTCAGTTCATGGGCAGTTATTTTGCGCCTTGGTTTTTCCACACGCTTCTTGCGACCCTGTTGACTATTTTGAATGAAACGCTTGATTGTTCGATGATCACGCTTCAGAAGCTTTGCAATTTTAAGAGTGCTGCATCCCTCTGCAAGATGTCTCACTATTTTTGACTTTTCTGAGCCTGTCAAGTCCTTCTTTTGACCCATTTTGCCAAAGGAAAGGAAGTTGCCTAATAATTATGCACACCTGATATAGGGTGTTGATGTCATTAGACCACACCCCTTCTCATTACAGAGATGCACATCACCTAATATGCTTAATTGGTAGTAGGCTTTCGAGCCTATACAGCTTGGAGTAAGACAACATGCATAAAGAGGATGATGTGGTCAAAATACTCATTTGCCTAATAATTCTGCACTCCCTGTATACTGTAGGTGGCAGCGATGTCGGGGGCAGCAGATTAGGCGTTTGCACTGCTCCTCTCATATAGTCCGTTGAAATCAGATTAATTGTTGGCCTCTTTTAGGCACCTTTAGCTTAAACTTTTTATAGTTAAAAACTTAGTCTGACTTAGCGAATATAGGCTTCAATAGTATCCAAATACGCTTTAATTGTTGGAGCAATATGCTCAAGTACAAGCCGTCGCTATAGACAGACGATTTTTTGAGTACCTTTAATTTCTGACAGAAACAATTTTTTATAGTTGATATGACCAGTATCTGCTTACTGTAGCATTAGTATAGCCCTAGTGTAATTGAATCAGGCTATTTCAAGCCGTACAATATAATGTTCATTTTCTAAAGGGTTATCACGCTATATGAGCCCGCATAGTAGATTCTGAACTATCACAGAATCTTACGCTCACATGGAATATCTGTATTCACCATGTTAAAGTAATGCAAATAGCACAAATCTAATGCATGACTAACTGGGGCAAATTAATATTAAACAATATAAGTCAGACATCGTTGACTGTCCTAACTTGGCAGCAACAATTGTTCAGATTATTGAACTAATGTTAATAGCATAAACACCCTGACGCAGAGTTGTTTATTATAAGTATTCTCTATAAATATCAGAATATAATCAATCTGTGTGCCATCACTAATAAAGACCTGTTTTATAATGTGGTAACATACGTCAAGATAATCTCATTGAAAGTCGGAGAATTCATTTTGTATGATAATATTTGCAACGGTTCTAGTTAAATGCAATAAGATTCACATGGCACACCACCACAAACATAATTGATGGAAATGGTACTCATACTTTCAAGTATTAACATATAGCTAAAGACATTGTATTCACTTTATTTCCACAGGACAGTGTGATACAAACTGATCACTGTATCACATTTGAGAGGAGCCCTTTGTGTACCGAGTACCACTCGGACACAATTTTAAGATTGTTTGTCTGTTCTTATACTCACTAGTGGAATTTTCCACTTTCTTTTTTAATGATTATCGATATAAAAGTTAAGTTTTAATTAACAAACGACACACCACACAATCAATATAGCATTGGTTTTTGCTCCGCTAAGTGTGCCCTATATGCCTCACTTTCTCTATCCCTCTCCTTAGTAATCAAAATACTCATTTGCCTAATAATTCTGCACTCCCTGTATACTGTAGGTGGCAGCGATGTCGGGGGCAGCAGATTAGGGGTTAATAAGATTAGGGGTGTTTAGACTCAGGGTTCATGTTAGGGTGTTAGGTGTAGACATAAATTTTATTTCCCCATAGGAATCAATGGAGCTGCGTTAGGAGCAAAACACTGCTTTTTTGCAGGTGTTAGACTTTTTTTCAGCCGGCTCTCCCCGTTGATTCCTATGGGGAAATCGTGCACGAGCACGTTACACCAGCTCACCGCTGACTTAAGCAGCGCTGATATTGGAGTGAGATTTGGAGCTAAATTTTGCTCAACGCTCACTTCTTGTCTTTTAACGACGGGTTTGTAAAAACCCGTAATACCAGCGTTGTCTGTAAGTGAGCAGTGAGCATAAACTGCTCACTATCACCGCATAGCCTCTAACACAAAACTCGTTATCTAGCCGTATGTTTGTATATACACTTTATACATCCCTGTGTATACTTATATTTTAATGGATATTTTAAGTTTGTTCAATGATAGTACTGGATAGTACTGAAACTATGTATAAGTTTATTTGATACTTATTAAAATATGTGTCACGTCCTTGTTAATTAGGGGCTGTTCTTCTCTGATTGGGGGTGGGGTTAACACCTGTTATATACACTGTTTGTTTTTCACTATTTTCACTGGTTCTGATGAAGGGGTGCAGGGGCGTAACTATCGTTGATGCGAAGGTCGTAATTGCGACCGGGCCCAGCATGTCTCCCAAACAGGGGGGGCCCAACAAGGCAGGTGTTTTTTTTTTATTATTAATTTTTTTAAATTTGATGCAACAATAAAAATTATTTGTTAGGTATAGTCTGGACGGCGGCCGGCGGGTGCTGTCTACTGCGGCCAGCACAGGACTTTCCATTTTGGCGCGCACTGAATCTGATCTTACTCTAGTTCTCCCTCCTGACTGACTAGCTGCACGGCACGCATGTGTATCTCAACAATTGTCTTGTGACTGCACGTGCGGTGCAGCAGTCAGTAGCAGGAGTCTATCGACGGACCGAGTCTGGAGTGTGGGAACATCTGGGAGTGGGACCTGTGATGACTGTCCTGGGTCCAGTGGGAGTCCCTCCCTGGCTACTGCGCTGCAGGCTGTCACAGCCAGTGACCCTAACTACTGAGAATGGAGTGGAACTGTCTTTGGAAATTCGTTCAATCTGACTCCCGAGGTAAGCACTGCCTTGAATCAGACTGAGGGAGGGGGGGCCGCGGCGCGGGGGCACGGTGAACATTGAGCTCCAGGCTCAGAGTCATACTGAGGGGGAGCCGCGGGGGGGCATGGACCAGTCACTCACCCACGGTGAGATGAGAGCAAATAATTTTGTATAGACTTGATAGCTTTATTATTATATGCTTATATTGATGTATACAGGGTAATATATTACACACTTTGTGTAGTGATGGGTTTTTGGATAGCATTAGTACCTTTTATTTAGAGCCCTTCTTAGGAACATTACATAATATACTTCTTTTTTTTTTATTTATTTTTTTATAGATATGACTACAGTAGCCCAAATATGTTGTATATCTGTATATAACATAAGAGCTAGTTGGGTGACTTGCTAAGTTATAGTCAGAGCTGTTTATGTCCATGCAGTTATATGATTCTGGATCTGGACTGGAAATGTGCAGGACAATATGTTTATGTAGAACTGTATATGCTTAGAGCTATGTGTTGCATGGTGGATGCAGACAAATTCATATATGCAGGTGTGCAGATTGTATGTTACTTGCAGAGCTGTAAGCTATATGTCTGTACTGCAGAGTGTTTGTGGTGTGAAGCAGTGTGTTGTATTCAGCCTTGTGTGTTTGCAGAACAATGTTTCTGTTGAATGCATTCATTTGTGCTGATTGAATACAGCACTACATGTGCTCAAAGCAAAGTTTAGTAGTTACAGGGTGTTTGGACAAAGTGGTGTATCACATCACCTAAGTTTGGATGTCACAGAAAAGTAAGGCTGAAAATTAAACTCCATTTGGTTATAGATGCAGTATCCATTACAAAGTATGTACACACAGACACATTTTAAATTAAAACATTTAAAACTGTTTTTGTTTTGGAGGGGGTGGGGGTTCAGTGAGAATCCCACACATATTAAATATTGTTTTTTGTTTTCCAGCAGATTCATCACATTTAAACTATACAATACGTTTATATATCATGACATGTGATAACTGTACAACAAAATGTCTGGGGGGGGGGGGGGTGTATGTTTTCATTAGAATTGTAATAACCAAGTTGCCAACAATTTTGTGTGATTTTTCAAACACACAAAAGAAGGGGTTATCATCAAATAAATAAGAACCCTTTGATATGCACATATGGACTCCCATGACCCTCTGCTCAAATAACTGCATATTTATTCATGCTAAGTGATGACTATTACCTCAGTGATCAACTGGAAATTAAAACTTATAGGGGCCTATTATATGTGCCTAAAGACCCCCTAATTAAAAAAATATATATTAGGTAACACACGCATGAGCCAATGACATGTGGCATATATGTGCAGCCACCAATCAGCAGCTAGTTCCCAGTAGTGCATTGCTGTTCCTAAGCCTATCTAGGTATGCTTCTAACAAAAGATAACAAGAGAATGAAGCAAATTAGATACATATGTAAATTGGAAAGTTTTTTAAAGTGACATGCTCTATCAGAGTCATAGAAGTTAAATGTTTACTTTACTGTCCCTTTAAGGGAGCTGAGTTTGAGGGGCTTGAATACTCACCGACAGATTAGACTGTGTCACTGACTCACTATATACAGTACTGGTGGGTTAAACAGTGTCACTATATACAGTAATAGGGGGTCAGACCATCTCACAGACTGTGGGCACAGGGTACCTCCTTTTGCAGACATGTAATATGATTCCTATTTGTTTCCTGTGTTAAATGTAAAAAAAAATTAAAATGATATGTATCAAATTCACTTTTTTTGGGGGGGGGGGGCGGGGGGGGCGGGGGGGGGGGCCCTTCTTAGATTCTTGCACCTGGGCCCTGTGGTTTCTAGTTACGCCTCTGAAGGGGTGATTGATCCCCGAAACGCTACTTGTTTTTTGATGTGCTAATAAAGAACTCTATTTGCACAAATCCAGTGAGTGCATGCCTTTTCTAGTATTGTAATTTGTGCTTGCCTGCACCCTGGTATATATATAGGAAAAAACAGAGTGCACTCCAGACAATTTGTTGCAAAAGAATCACTTTACTGTATATATATATATATACAGTTGTCCTCATGGACTGAATAAATGCATGCGAACAAATATATGTTTACAGATAAACACTTATGAACATATAAGTATCATCTCACATTGGTCGATCTGGATATGTGTTTTTGTGTAAGAGCAGTAACTGTCATGACAAATAATATTACTCTTTTTTGTATATCATTCACTTTAGTGAGCTATATATATATATATACATAATATGAAAAGTAAACAAATAATCTTTGGAATGTAAACCTATATAATTTAATGTTTCATCTATTCTATGGTTTACTATTTATACTTTTCCTAACAAAGATGTTTGATTGTTAGGTTCACTTAACTTACTATTATTATTTTTTTCATTCAGATATTTATCCCCCCATTTTCTGTTTACCCAGCTCAGTGGTTTCTCCATTCTTCTAATTATGTGTTTTAAATGTTATTTTAAATGATGTATATTACAAACATTTAAGACCATGTTCAGCCATTTATCTATGTATTTATCTGATCCCTCTACTGGTTTGTCCAGTTAATTATTCGTACTTTAATACACAGTATTTTTTGAATTGTATAGGGCACTTTAAATTAAATTGTATGGGCAGGTATTGTAATTACCTAATGACACACCTTGTTGAATTTTTAATTAATTCATTTTAACCAATGAGATGTAACCTACTCCCTTAAATAGGTGGTTAGGTGTTTCTTTAAACAGCTATGATTACGACCTGAGGGTCGAAACATGTCAGCCATTTTGCACAAGTGATTGTGTTTGCTCACTGTCTCCATGGATGTTGTGGATATATATTTTAAAGCTATGGAATAAAATTTTGAACTTTTAACCTACTCGTCTGCTGCAACTTGCTTTTGTTATATTTATCATTTTCGTCAGGCAGCAGAGACGATTTACATACCCTTGGAGTCCCAGCAGGATTTGTTGACCATACAGAGCTTCTGTTTCATGTTGTTGTCGTTTCATCTGTTATACACGGATGAATTAGACCTGCCGATTGGATCCTAGCGTCACGTGACTCGATGTTGTGTTCACTCCTTTGATTGGATTCCCTCTTCACGTGATCGCACGCACCCCTCCCTGCAGTGTAGGACGCCAGCACGCAAGGACGCTTTGCCCACAGTGTACAGCACAGAAGAAATATGCAAGCTTCTCCCGGTCCACCTCAGGTGAAGTTCACGGAAGGCATTCACATATCCGGTTCGGTGTAGTGGTGACTGCTGGTCTCTTAGACCATTATCCTCCCCTGGTGTTGAGTTGAGTTGTTTAGCGCTAAAAACCGCCTGTATACACCTCCGGTCCTAAGAGCCTTACCAGTATATTGTCCTGAGTGTGGCAGTCAAAAAAAAAAAATCCGGTTATTGCTTGTTATCAGCTTTAAGCCCTTTGAATACATTTTGTACACACTGGCGTTTGGGGTTGCAAGGAATACTTATATTTACATACATGATCCTATCAGCTGGACATTTCCTATGGGACTTTACTAATCAGTATTTTGCATATAGCATTCTGTGTTATTAGTATTGGCATTATTTGTACTTAACACAGTATTAAGGATAACTGTGCTATTTCTCTTAGTTGTATTATTTATTTGTGCGAGCCTGACAGCACTCTTTGCACAGTAATCCTCATAACAAGGGTTTTTTACACATTTCCTATGGAGAACTCACAATTTTATTCTTTGATGCCCCTATCTGCAAGGGATTATACAGATACAGATATCACTAAAATATTCTCTACAGATAAAGTGAACTATACATTACCTTGATTATTTGATGAAATGGAGAAACTATTGCTAAAAGAACATAGACTGCAGTGGGATATTTGGACTATGGAAACCTATACCAAACTTAAGATAATACCACGTGGTTTACGTTTGAATAAATTTCCCACCTTTGAGGTCACAGACCTGGACTTTGCTAATTCATGGAATGACATACTTTCTGATTGTTCTTTTCATTTAATGGCACTGTTAACATCTTACAAATTACATTTGTTGAATGCTTTTAGAGAGGAAATTGCTATTTTACAGGCAGAAATGAACAATAGGCTAACTGATACCAATTTTTCTAGGTTTGATGCAATATTGAGAAGTGGTATGGCAGAGGCCAAACAATTAGTTCTAGAGACTAAACGTACTAAGTTTATCAGGGACCAGTCAGATTATGCTAACAATAGTGTGTATGTCTGGAAGCGATCTGACAGGAGCTCCTCTAGGAGGAATTATAGGGGAAGGTCCAGAAACAGACGGAATAATAGCAAGAATACTACTAATAAGAACAACAAGTCTGAACAGTCTAACCAACCACATAACACCAAAAAAGTCACATACTCAGATAGTGAGTTTGAGTCAGGTGATGAAAGGGGTGCCTCAGGAGGTGAGGAACAACCAAAAGGTATTTTGAAAGTAACCCATACTTCTAATGAGATAACCATAAATGTCTCACATAACCAACAGACCATTAGGCCTAAAGACACACATTTAACCCCGAATCCCACAGCCTCCAAATATCTTTATATTAGTGACACTACGCCTACTTCACACATACAAGGGTCCATGGCTTCCAATGAAGATCTGCATAATATGGCGCAGGTTTTTTGCCTTCCCCCGCAGAAAACGGGGATAGGTCAAGGGACCTATGGCGGAGTGGACCGGTACCAATTGAGGGGCAACAGGGGCAATCGGGGCAAACAAAAATACAAATAATTAATAATGTGATCAATTTGTCTGATCATATTTTGACACCATCACAACTATCAGTACTTGGTTATGGTCTCAATTTCTCACCGACTAAAAATTTTGACATCTTTAAAACACTTCTAGATGTCAACAAGCTTATTAGAAACATTACTCTGAATAAATTCTATAATGACAAACCTGAAAATGTTTTTGACAATGCTGAACTTTCCACCAGAAACATAAGCACTAATTCTAAAACACATATCCACAGAGCTTCCTTTAAGGAAGCATGTGACACGTTAACTCTTGAACACCTTTTGAGGGAAGGTTCAGAAGACCCTGAGTCAAATAGACTAAATTCACACGGGGGCTTTAGAAACCCTTCTACTTTTTATCCTATACAACACAGGGGTCCTGTTTTGGAAACATTTTTTAAGAGAGTTGAACGTGACCTTTTGGAACTCAAATCCAATAGCTCACACACTAAACAGAACATTACCAGGCAAGAAAAAGTGGCTCTTGAGGAGTTGATATGCATGAGGGACATAGTTGTTCGCTCGGCAGATAAGGGTGGCTCTATAGTCGTCCTTAATCGGTCTGATTATGTTAAGGAGGCCAATCGCCAGCTTAATGATACAGAGAACTATGCCCTTCTTGCATCCGATCCGACTAGATCCTTCCAGAGAGACCTATTCAGTTTGTTGGACGATGGATTGGAGGATGGACACTTTGACATTAAAACATTTGAGTATTTGTGTGTCAAACATCCTATAGTGCCCATCTTCCATCACTTGCCCAAAGTGCATAAATCCCTTACTAATATCAAGGGACGCCCTATAGTGAGCGGTATAGGTTCTTTAACCGAACACGCATCACAATGGATAGACAGTCTCTTACAACCACTGGTGGTTTCTTTGTCTGGCTACCTTCGGGATACCAAACATGTGATTGATATACTGGAAGGTACTGATTGGAAATATGATGAATTCAGATGGGCCACAATTGATGTTGTGGCCCTATATTCGTCTATTCCCCATAAAGAGGGTCTGGAAGCGATAGCGTATTTTCTGAAACATCATTCAAATTTGACTCATGATTTTCAGATGTATATCCTACGTGTACTTTAATATCTCCTGACCCATAATTATTTTAAATTTGAGGATCGATTCTATCTCCAGAGATGTGGGACAGCCATGGGGGCGAAGTTCGCCCCCTCTTATGCCAACCTGTTCATGGGTTGGTGGGAGCTGTCCCACATCTATGGAGATAGTAATCCCTTCAGACATTTTGTTCATTATTATTCTGGTCATCTGGTTGGGTGATGATACTGATTTTTCTAACTTCATGTTCTATCTCAACGATAATACCTATGGTATCCGATTTACTTCCGAATTACATAATAATTCGATTAATTTTTTGGATATTACCTTAACTGGTACTAAAGAAGGAAGAATTATCAGTAACATCTATAGGAAACCCACTGCTGGGAATGCGCTGTTACATGCCAAAAGCTGCCACCCAACTCATGTTCCGTTTGCTGTTGCCAAGGGACAATTTGTCAGAGTCAAGAGGAACTGTAGTCAGGGAGATATGTTTCGTAAACAATCCGAAGATCTTACCAGGAGGCTCAAACAGAGGGGCTATTCTGACAAGATTATACAAAAAGCAGAGAGACAGGTCCAGAGTATTGATAGACATGAACTAATTCGAGAAAAGCCTGTGACATCAAGAAAACTCATTACTGACTCTCAGGGTATCACATTTGTTACAGAGTTCAGTGCACAGTACCAAGAGATATGCAATATTGTCAAAAAACATTTTAACTTTTTGTCCGCTGATGACAAACTGGAAAGGTGTGTAAAGAATGGATTACGTTGTTCTTATCGAAGAACACGTACTCTAGCTAACACTCTATCACCATCATCTTTACCTGATTTTGATAAACCAGCCAGCTCGTGGCTTACACAAAAGGGCATCTACAAATGCAGACAAAAATGTTGGGTTTGTGAGTACATCACAGCTTCAAACATATTTAAATCGGAGGTCACTGGGGAAACTTTCCCAATTACTAGTTGTTTGAAATGTACCACTACATATGTGATATACTTACTAACCTGTACATCGTGCCATCTACAATATGTAGGCCTCACTACTAACGAGGTAAAAGTTCGGATCAGAAATCACCTGTCTACAATACAGGCAGGTGAGGCTAGCACTCCACTGGTTAGACATTTTGCCCGTTACCATGATAAAAACATTAATACCTTGAGATGGCAAGCCATAGAAAGGGTTTTCTGTCCTCCTCGAGGCGGTGATCGAGAGAAACTGTTGCAGAAGAGGGAGATGTACTGGATTTTTAAGCTCAAAACAAGGGTGCCAAATGGCTTGAACTCTGAATATGACTTAATTAATTTTTGGAAATAATAATCATTTAGGGGGCTATTGTCCGGTTGGCGTCTCCCTCTTCTGCAGCATTTTTCTGTTATGCATTTTTCTGTAACGTCTTCTCCCACGTCTTCTCTTACGTTCTCTCTCTCACTTACTTTCCTATTGACTCAGTGTAGAATTTTAATATCAATAATAATGTTCACACCTGTAAATTTGGGGGTTTTATCTTTTATGCATGGTGACACAAGCTGATGTATATTAGTACAGTTAGCGCCCCTTATCAAAACAGCCCATCGTGAATGATTTTATATTTAATATATATAGGGGTTCCTTGTTTAATAAGAAAACAGTTGTCCTCATGGACTGAATAAATGCATGCGAACAAATATATGTTTACAGATAAACACTTATGAACATATAAGTATCATCTCACATTGGTCGATCTGGATATGTGTTTTTGTGTAAGAGCAGTAACTGTCATGACAAATAATATTACTCTTTTTTGTATATCATTCACTTTAGTGAGCTATATATATATATATACATAATATGAAAAAGTAAACAAATAATCTTTGTAATGTAAACCTATATAATTTAATGTTTCATCTATTCTATGGTTTACTATTTATACTTTTCCTAACAAAGATGTTTGATTGTTAGGTTCACTTAACTTACTATTATTATTTTTTTCATTCAGTTATTTATCCCCCCATTTTCTGTTTACCCAGCTCAGTGGTTTCTCCATTCTTCTAATTATGTGTTTTAAATGTTATTTTAAATGATGTATATTACAAACATTTAAGACCATGTTCAGCCATTTATCTATGTATTTATCTGATCCCTCTACTGGTTTGTCCAGTTAATTATTCGTACTTTAATACACAGTATTTTTTGAATTGTATAGGGCACTTTAAATTAAATTGTATGAGCAGGTATTGTAATTACCTAATGACACACCTTGTTGAATTTTTAATTAATTCATTTTAACCAATGAGATGTAACCTACTCCCTTAAATAGGTGGTTAGGTGTTTCTTTAAACAGCTATGATTACGACCTGAGGGTCGAAACATGTCAGCCATTTTGCACAAGTGATTGTGTTTGCTCACTGTCTCCATGGATGTTGTGGATATATATTTTAAAGCTATGGAATAAAATTTGGAACTTTTAACCTACTCGTCTGCTGCAACTTGCTTTTGTTTTATATATATATATATATATATATATATATATATATATATATATATATATATATATATATATATATTGACTCTTGTAATGGCATTTTAATAATCCTTCAGAAGTCAGACCTGCTGCCTGCTGACATGGGATGTAATTGTATGACACTGCATTTAATAATAAGTTTGTTATTTTTACCACTTCCATAATACTGTAAAAGACATGCCCACATGGGAGATACAATATCATTTGAGAGACACTAAGCCCCACATTCAGTCTGTGTTAGAAATGCCACAGAGGTGGCGCTGATTTTGTTGACTCACTAAGAGACTTTACTTTTGTCATACTGCAATCTCTTTCTCTAACCTATGATTATTCTTCTTGACACTCTCATTGCTAATTACCTAGTGTAGGTAATAGTACAATTTGACAGCTATTTTATAACTGATATCCAAAACTACTAAATTATACATCAGGATATCTTTCTGATTAAGATATGTTGTTAAATACACCAAAGTCTCCAAATATTTAGGCATAAGTACATTGGTGTTGACTGATTAACTTAATTTCCAAATCTAACAATTATTTTTATATTTGTTTTTATTAATCTCTAAATATATCCACATATTAAGGGTGGTTTGCTATACACAATATATAATTTATTGTTATATGTCATTTATGTTGTGCTATTTTCAAAGAATTGTTTGGTTACAATATTTTCACCGTAGTAAATGCAACTTTGGCTTAAAGGGATAGTAAAGTCCAAATTAAACTTTCTTAATTCAGACAGGGCATGTCATTTTAAACAACTTTCTAATTTACTTGTATCATCAAATTTACTTTGTTCTCTTGTTATTGTTAGTTGAAAGCTAAACCTAGGTAGGATCATATGCTAATTTCTAAGCCCTTGAATGCCGCCTCTAATGTGAATGCATTTTACAGTTTTTCACAGCTAGAGGGCGTTAGTTAATGTGTTTCATATAGATAACACTCTGCTCATGCACGTGAAGTTATTTAAGAGTCAGAACTAATTGCCTGAAATGCAAGTCTGTCAAAAGATCTGAGATAAGCAGGCAATCAGCAGAGGCTTAGATACAAGGTAATTACAGCGGAAAAAAGTATATTTCTATGACAGTGTTGGGTATGCAAAACTGGGGAATGGTAAATAAAGGGATTATCTTTCTTTTTAAACAATAACATTTTTGGTGTTTACTATCCCTTTAATTGCACAAAAGGGAAGGGGTTTGAGCTTGAAAAGTATGTTTGACACATATATTCTGGTTGGTCTAAGGAAGGGGAAATAGTCCCTGAAATGTCATTTAATAAAATAACTTGTCATTTGTGCATAAATCCAGTGAGTTTAATCTAATTTGTGTCATTATTATCTATACCAGCTTCCTGGTTGTTGTCACACACACAGACAATCTTGCACAAATGCAGTGTAGAAACATGAATACAGTTATATCACAGAAAAAAAACATTCAAACACACACAAACATTATAGAACAGCAGATTTATAAAATATACTGTTTTATTTGCAACTTTGCTAATCTATTTTTTGTTTTCAGTACAAAGATCCTTCCATTAAAAAAATGAAAAACATTTCTAAAAACAGAGGACTTTATAAAACAATATGTAATTTCTACATAAAATTAGAAACTAAATGATACCAGACAATAAAAAAAAGAATAAAAATAAAACTTTTTACAACTCAAATATTTGCTAACTTTTAATATCTCCAAAAATTTATAAATTTAAGCCATAACATCTATTTGTAAAACACACAGTATATTCAGTTCTTCCTATAGCTACTAAGCAATAAATCTATCATCAAAAAATCAACACCCAGGTGAACTTGAAAGCACAAATATAGTATATGTTTAATATCTCCTTTCTCATATGTTGTGTGTTTCTCATGATATTTCATTCAGCTTTGAAGTTACCTTCATAATCATGACAACCCAGCAATAAATCTCAGTGAAGATGAAAAGACTTTGGAAATCTAAGGACGTGATAGCTGATATAAATAAATGTATAAAATGATAGTATTTTTACTTTGAAATATGTTCTGGGTTAAGAAGAACTTCTAAAAAAAATGAATACCTTTGACCTGAAAGCTTGCTTCTGACATCTAAGTTCTCAGTTTAAAGATTAGGTTCTATATCTCCTTCCTATGGGGCTTCTACGTTAGTTTTCTGGCTGCTCTGAAATTAAGATAAGGAGGCAATATTGAAAGGTAAAGTACCTCAAAAGCAATATGTTAGTGACAATTTGAGAGAAACTGGAGATGGATGGTATTTGCAGAGGTATTAAAAGAATGAATAACACTTTAATAGCTAAAATATAAATGTGCAATTTAAACGGTGTAAAAAGATGACATTATTGGTATGTTAAGAAATGTATAGAGTTACACTACTTATGGGTTTACTTTAACTATAAAATATAAATATTTTGATTGAAACACTAATTATTGTTCATTATTTTGTAAACAAACAATTATTTCAGACAAGTCTCTTATAAAATGGATTAAAACATTAGGGTGGTAGATGCATAAAACGCAGAAATAGGTGATTATAGATACAATTGTAAATAAATATACTGTTAATAAAATGTACACAACTGACCTCTACACCATTAAAAGTTATCTATATTTAAAAAAAAAAAATCCAAATTAGGTTGCAATCCAGCAAAAGTAAACAGATATGAATATATAATCAAAACAAATATAAACATTAACTTTTGAAAAAATAAAGAACATACACTATTTGTTTAGCAACCTTTACAGACTACCATATCTGACTAAAGAACGTGGTATGAAAATATAGTACTCATCTATTCAATAATTGGTATTAAACAAAATAAGTGCTCCTTATACTAAAATGGAGAAAGAAAATAAAGTGGTAAAAAAGGAAAGGGTTTACCGTCAGGTTCTCTACCCAGGGACAACCATGTGAAAATGGTGCAGTTTATGCCAACAATCTAAACAACCTATTTACAAGGAGGAGGTGCACAACTTCAGGATCCACAGCAGGTCCTCAAGATTGGCATAATACTGTAAGGATGCTTGTTCTAGCTCTCAACATCTAAAAATGTCTCTGCCTCATAATATACCTTAATGTTTGGTAATCCTTATACCTCCTCTGTCCACAGGATTCTGCAGAATATGCACTGCTTCACAAGGGGAATTATCATCCCTAACATATCTATTGAGGTGTGCTTGGAATTTATCCAGGATAGATCTTTGGGAGCAAAATAATTTTAAAGGTTGCTACTCTGCCCATCCAAAATATTTCTGCAAACTGGGGAATAGATGTGATGTGTTAAACTTTTCTAAACAAAGTCTCATAATTATTAATATTATAACAATCCATTCTAGTCTTTGAGAAAGGTTTACTCCTAAGTGTTGTAGCCCTCTTGCAAACCATCGGAAGAGATACACATTTTTAAGAGCATCTACCTGTTCATGAGAGATATTAAGAGGGAAAGCTTCTGTTTTTTTACAACAAGCCTATAAAATAACAAGCTTCCGAAATAGGTGAAGAGGTAAAAAAAAAAAAAACCTCAGTGTCACTGGTGAAAACTGTTGGATCTTTGGCAAAAAGAGTGAGTCTTTAGTGTTGTTGTGAAGTAACATCCCATGAATTTGGAGTTTTGTTGAATCTCCTTTGCAAGACGTCTGATAGACAAGGAAAAAAGGGCCGTTGCACAGAACATTCATTCCTAGTTCCATTATTTGTAGAGAAGATCTGGCAGCATAACCCCACTCCCTGTATTCTCACTGTTGCTTATGGATATGAGGCTCCCATTTGTATTTAAAAGCTTCAGGTAGCCCAAGCACTACTAGTACATTCATCACATATTTACACCTCGTCCTGTCAAATGCTTTTATGGCGGAGAGTTGAGTCCTTTACTACCTTCAGGATTGTAAGAATATTAGCTTCTAAAAACTCCATGAGCAAATTACCTGATATAAAGCCCCCTTATTTGAATGGTCACCTTGAAAGTTTAGAGTTTAAATACCCCAACTGAAAGATGTATCCTCCTTCAATATTTAGGAACAACTGGAATTCATATAGTATTCCTACAGGAGACCCATTGGTGGAGGGATTACTTTATGTTAAGAATTCTAAAATTCTCCTGTTTTCTGAGGAAACCTTGTTACCAAAAATAGTGATGATAGTGGTTCTTATGGTCCTATGATCCTCTGCATGTAGAAAGAGATCCAGAGGGGCAATATTTAATTATGTACTGTAAACTTTATAATGTAATTTTTGCACACTTGTTAATCTATTTCAGCCAATGGCACCAACATTCAATACCCAGAATACCCAGTGGCCAGCTGTTGCAATTCAATATCTCTGCTAGAAAACTGGATCACTACACTCTCAATATTTCTGCCAGTATAAATTGGATTTTAATGCAACCTGGAGTACTTTAATTGCTAAGAATATGCCCCAAAGTAAATATTTAGATAGGACCTCCATTACATGTTAGTTAATGCGTCCATATAATTTATTTGATGCCTTGCACTGTTTTCACAGACCATGACCATACTTTTTATTCTTGACCCCATAATTCATATTCTCGCATTGATTTATTCTTTTGCAATTCTTGGACTTTAGACTGGGTTGCCTTGGCTTCTATTCCAGTTTGTCCATGGTCTGATCATGGTATGGTAATGCCTGGCATTTCTTTTTTTGGGGTCGAGTAGGAAGGAAGCTCCCTGACTTTCTCATAGTGGACCCCTGGATGGTGAAAAACTTACAAGACATCCATGATTATTTATCTCTTAATGGCCAGGTAGGAGATAATGCTATTTAGGCAATTATGAAGGCATACTTTAGGGATAACTTTGTGAAGAGGGCTACTAATCTAAAATAATCTAGAGTGGCTGACCTTGCAAAATTGCAGGGTGAACTTCATTGTCTTCAGAATATATAACAAGCCAAAAATCTTAACCCATAGCTGAGATGGCCTTGAAAATAGGCCAGATTAGAATTGAGATAGCAGATCATGAACAGACAGTCAAGTAGAATTTAATAAAGTTTAAGCAAACATATTACTACCCGGGACATAGAGCTGAAAGATTTTTGGCTCAAAAATAAAGGACCTGCATTAAGCAGAATTAAATTCAGTGAACTTAAACCCTAGATAAATAGGTATAGTCCCCTAGGTATATTGGCCATACAATATACTGTAGAACAACTTCATGATCACATCAAAGTAGAGCCCTCCAACATGTTTTGTTTCTTAAAAAGCATTTATCTCCCACAAAAGTAACCAGTACTTTAAGTCATTCATCAGAATGCAATTTCTCACGTCAGACTCTTCCACTCATATAACTCAGGAGTGAGTAAATTGGCAAGGCGTAAATGTAACTTGGTCTTTCTCTCTTCTCTTTTACTATAGAGCTCCACAGGGGCAAACTCAAAAGGAACAGTGTTCTTTAAAGAGATTATAAGAGGCTGTCCCCCTTGATTAAATAGAAACATAGGGGTTGATTTAACAAGGGCCAAATGGCCCTTGTTTCCCTTGTTTCCACGTTAGCCTTGAGGCTCACAGGAAACAGGAGTTAATAAGAAGCAGCAGTCTTAAGATTGCTGCTCCTTAACTAGTCCGCTTGCTCTGAGCTTTTATTCTATTAGTTAAAAAAACAATTAAAAAATCAGATGATAGATATGCAAAGGCACTATATAAAGGAGGAACCTTGCATTCAAGCTTCAGTGTGATGCGGTAACAGAAGATAAGAAGCAGAAGATGGTAGAGGAAAGCCCCAGAGAGCACCGCCATTGATGAAGAGGATCACCGCCAGAGCTGTAGGAGCAAGATTCAAGTTGGTTGAAAAGAAACTTTGGGGTTTAGGGTTAGGTTTTTTTTTGGGGGGGGGGGGGGTTAGTTTAGGGTAGCAAAAAAATCTATATCACTGATCGATGCCATTTTCAGGGAATCTTTTTTAGGATAGTTTTTTTTTTTTAGAATAGGGATTTTTATTTTATTTTTAAAAGGCAAAAGAGCGTAAACACTTTAGTTCAATGTCCTACAAAATGTCCTTCTTAGGACACGTTTTTTGGATAGTTTTTTTTTAGAATAGAGATTTTTATTTTGTAAAAGGCAAAAGAGCTTTTTTTTTTAACGAAAATAGCTTAATCACTTTAGGGCAATGCCCAAGAAAATACCCTTCTTAGGGCAATCTTGTTTTTTTAGAATAGGATTTTTTTTAGAATAGGGCATTTTTTTCTTTCGGTGCAAAAGAGCTGCAATCACTTTAGGGTATGGTACTGCCAAATGTCCTTTTTAGGACAATCTTTTTTTTAAGATAGGGTTTTTTAAGTTTTAGGATAGGCATACAGGGCCCCCATCAGGGGGTGAATAGGGTGACTCCTGTCAGGGGGCCCCATGAGGCAAGCACAACTATTATTTAAAAAAAAAAAAAAAATATATATATATATATATATTTACATTTTGGAAGCCACCAGAGGGTGCTACAGCAGAGTGCTATGGAGCGTGGGAAATGTAATTACAAGGAGTAAAGCATTAGCATTTGAGAGGATTTCTGAGTGTGCACTAAACCACTATGCACAGTGTGAGACAGACTTGGCACTTAAGTTTGTACAGTGTGTGCCAGAGTCAGGCGACAGATCACTTTCATTTGCAGAGTAGGTAGGACTTACTTAGTAAATGTTTTGTATTTATTTGTGCACTTTCAGATTGTAACTTCAGTGTGGTAGTTCTGTGGTGGGGCCAGGGGGTCCATAAAACACATTTTTTTTCTTAGCAATATGCAGCACTGTATTTATGATTATCTGACAGTGCTGTAGAAATTCTTTATTTAAAACCATGCAGAAATGTTTCCTCCTCAATACACAAATGGTGGATACCCTTTTGGCAGATAGGATTTTTTTAAATGTATAAATATATATATATATATATATATATATTTATATATATATATATATATATATATATATATATATATATATATATATTACATTCAAGTTTACTGTCCCTTTATGCAAGGAGTTTCAAGATGCAAGGAGGCATTTTATCTAAGATTTTTACATCTGCATAAAATGTTATACTCTCAGGTTAAGATTGCTCAGTGTTTGAAATGAGACAGGTTAACTTAACAATGTTCAGTTTACACTACAGCTGACTTAATTTTGAAATATATACAAACTAAATCCTGCATTTAACCAGAGTTAATGGTATGAGACCTAGTACCAGAGCTTATGGTTCCACCAAGACTATCTAGAGTACAGTATTTAAGTACAGCTAAAAATCCATAAGTAGAGCTGACAGATGGGAACATTTGTACACCAGATTTGAAGTGGTGCTCTTGGTTGGGGAAAATGGGGGGGGGGCAAACATATGTCAACCTTTCAAAAGTACTTTTCTTTATCTACCCATTTCAGATCAATAATGTAAAATTTTGAATTCACAGAAGTATTTTTGTTTGCACATTTACAAATATGATTCTTTAAAAAGGGATCTCTTAATTTCTGCTATTTTTTTTTTATCATACATGTCACACACTGTTGACTTGGGTGATGGCAATGTGCAGAAATGTTTCCTCCTGTGAGTGTTTCTGTTTGTGTCTGTGTTTATGTCTTTGTGCTTTTGTTGGTGTCTCTATGAGTGTGCATGTATTTGTGTGTCTGTCTTTGTGCATTTTCTGTGGATGTCTCTGTGAAGGTGTGTGTGTGTATCTATGTCTTTGTGTGTTTTCTGTGGGTGTCTGTGAGTGTGTATGTATTTGTGTGTTTTCTGAGGCTGTCTCTGTGGGTGTTTGCTTTTGGTGTATGTGCAAGTTTGTGTTTGATTTTGTGTATGTGTGTCCTTTGTCTGTTCCTTTTTAGGACTTTTTGACCTTACTACTGATTATTCACATCTTTCTACAGACTTTGAGACTGAGACCTTTGTGGAAGTCACCAATCCACCACTTAACCTTTAAATTATTGTTAAGGCTGTTAAGGACCCTTCCTTTCAGCCACTGCATGCTGTTGTCATCATATAGTTGGCATCTTCCTTAACAAAAAGATAATTAGAATTCCATATTTTTTCTTGTAAATCTCCTTTTTGACAAAACTGCAGTCTACCTCATTACTTGTCAGGTCGATGTAAACAAGGGCTGAGTGTCTATGTGAGTGTCTGTGTCTGAGATTGTGCATTTCTTTGTGTCTATCTATCTATCTATTGGGTACTTATAGAGCGTGAACTAATCACCCGTGAGGGTCTCAAGGCGCTAAGGGAAAGGGGATAGGGGATAGGAGAAAGCGGGGGGAGAGGGGAGGAGATGGGCATTCAGTCGAAGAGCCAGGTTTTGAGGTCCTTTCTGAACATTGTAAGGGAAGTGGATTGTCTGAGGTGAAGCAGGAGGGTGTTCCATGTCTTTGCCGCCATGTGGGAGAAGGATCTTCCACCCGCTGTGGATTTGCTGATGTGGGGGATGACTGCGAGTGCTTGGTCACCATATCGGAGTTGTCTGGCGGGGGTGTAGAAATTTACACGGTGGTTGAGGTATTCAGGTCCGATGTTGTGTAGGGCCTTGAACGGGTGGGTAAGGAGCTTGAAGGTGATTCTCTTGTTGATGGGGAGCCAGTGAAGGTTCCTTAGGTGTTCGGTGATGTGGCATTGGAGGGGTATATCAAGGATGAGTCTGGCGGAGGTGTTCTGGATATGTTGGAGTCTCTTTTGGAGTTTGATGGTGGAGCCGGCATAGAGTGCGTTGCTGTAGTCTAACCGGCTGCTGACGAGGGCATGGGTGACTGTTTTCTTGGTTTCGGTAGGGATCCACTTGAAGATTTTTTGTAGCAAGTGGAGAATGCGTGATTGCTAGAGTGTCTATATGTGAATCCTCATGTGTGTTTCTGTGTTTGTGTGTTACTACCGTTACAACATTTCCAAGTTTGACTACACTTAAGATTAAAGTGCATATACGTTTTAGTCACTTGGTCAAAAATTGCACATGTCAACGGGGGGGGGGGGGGGGGGGGGGGGGGGGGAGCCTGATCAATAGTTAAGGGGCCCCAAAATTTCTATT